>NC_083766.1:61903975-61941475 GCF_963514075.1 Conger conger
CTGTGCCAGATGTGTCTCCTCCGCAAAACACAGGCTGTTTGTGGTGTCACCTTGTCCAATACTGCCCCCTGGTGGCGGACTGAGGGATTTACATCATCAGAGCCACCGGCCGCATCGTGAGGTAGACTACGGAGGCCCATCTTTTCCAAACTGTGCGGCGCTTAAATGTTACATTTCCATTGAAAACTGTTCTGGGTTTTACTCAGTGCAGTTATCCAGCGTAATCCAAAGAGCATGCCTTGTCTGTGTATTCTTAAAAAACAGCATCAACAAGGACAGACAGTGTCGTTGATGTGAAGTACCACTCTGACACAGCACCTCCGATGTCAGCTACTTGAGACAGACCCCCCTTCAGCCTGCTAAACCTGAGTGAGTGAGTGTGTGTGAGTGTGTGTGAGTCAATGAGTTAGTGTGTGAGTGTGTGTGAGTCAATGAGTTAGTGTGTGAGTGTGAGTGAGTCAATGAGTTAGTGTGTGAGTGAGTGAGTGAGTGTGTGTGAGTGAGTCAATGAGTTAGTGTGTGAGTGAGTGAGTGAGTGTGTGTGAGTGTGTGTGAGTCAATGAGTGAGTGTGTGTGTGAGTGAGTGAGTGTGTGTGAGTCAATGAGTTAGTGTGTGAGTGAGTGAGTGAGTGTGTGAGTGTGTGTGAGTGAGTGTGTGAGTGTGTGTGAGTGAGTGTGTGAGTGAGTGAGTGTGTGTGAGTGAGTGTGTGAGTGTGTGTGAGTGAGTGTGTGAGTGAGTGAGTGTGTGTGAGTCAATGAGTTAGTGTGTGAGTGAGTGAGTGAGTGAGTGAGTGTGAGTCAATGAGTTAGTGTGTGAGTGAGTGAGTGAGTTAGTTAGTGAGTTAGTGAGTGAGTGTGTGAGTGAGTGTGTGTGAGTCAATGAGTTAGTGTGTGAGTGAGTGAGTGTGAGTCAATGAGTTAGTGTGTGAGTGAGTGAGTGAGTTAGTTAGTGAGTTAGTGTGTGAGTGAGTGAGTGAGTGAGTGAGTGTGTGTGAGTGTGTGAGAGTCAATGAGTTAGTGTGTGAGTGAGTGAGTGAGTGAGTGTGAGTCAATGAGTTAGTGTGTGAGTGAGTGAGTGAGTTAGTTAGTGAGTTAGTGTGTGAGTGAGTGAGTGAGTGAGTGTGTGTGAGTGTGTGTGAGTCAATGAGTTAGTGTGTGAGTGAGTGAGTGAGTGTGAGTCAATGAGTTAGTGCGTGAGTGAGTGAGTGAGTTAGTTAGTGAGTCATTGTGTGAGTGAGTGAGTGAGTGTGTGTGAGTGTGTGTGAGTCAATGAGTTAGTGTGTGAGTGAGTGAGTGAGTGAGTGTGAGTCAATGAGTTAGTGTGTGAGTGAGTGATTTAGTTAGTGAGTTAGTGTGTGAGTGAGTGAGTGAGTGTGTGTGAGTCAATGAGTTAGTGTGAGTGAATGAGTGAGTGTGTGAGTGAGTGAGTGAGTGAGTTAGTGTGTGAGTGAGTGGGTGAGTGAGTGAGTATGTGTGTGTGTGAGTGAGTGAGTGAGTGAGTGAGAGGGTGTGTGTGTGTGTGAGTGAGTGAGTGAGTGAGTGAACGAGTGTGTGAGTGAGTCAGTGAGTCAGTGAGTAACTGAGTATGTGAGTGAGTGAGTGAGTGAGTGAGTGTGTGAGTTTGAGTGAGTCAATGAGTTAGTGTGTGAGTGAGTGAGTGAGTTAGTGTGTGATTGAGTGTGTGAGTGTGTGTGAGACAATGAGTTAGTGTGTGAGTGAGTGAGTGAGTGTGTGTGAGTGAGTCAATGAGTTAGTGTGTGAGTGAGTGAGTGAGTGTGTGTGAGTGTGTGTGAGTCAATGAGTGAGTGTGTGTGTGAGTGAGTGAGTGTGTGTGAGTCAATGAGTTAGTGTGTGAGTGAGTGAGTGAGTGTGTGAGTGAGTGTGTGTGAGTCAATGAGTTAGTGTGTGAGTGAGTGAGTGAGTGTGAGTCAATGAGTTAGTGTGTGAGTGAGTGAGTGAGTTAGTTAGTGAGTTAGTGTGTGAGTGAGTGAGTGAGTGAGTGTGTGTGAGTGAGTGTGTGAGTGAGTGAGTGTGTGTGAGTCAATGAGTTAGTGTGTGAGTGAGTGAGTGAGTGGGTGAGTGTGAGTCAATGAGTTAGTGTGTGAGTGAGTGAGTGAGTTAGTTAGTGAGTTAGTGAGTGAGTGTGTGAGTGAGTGTGTGTGAGTCAATGAGTTAGTGTGTGAGTGAGTGAGTGAGTGTGAGTCAATGAGTTAGTGTGTGAGTGAGTGAGTGAGTGAGTTAGTTAGTTAGTGAGTTAGTGAGTGAGTGTGTGAGTGAGTGTGTGTGAGTCAATGAGTTAGTGTGTGAGTGAGTGAGTGTGTGTGAGTCAATGAGTTAGTGTGTGAGTGAGTGAGTGAGTGAGTGTGAGTCAATGAGTTAGTGTGTGAGTGAGTGAGTGAGTTAGTTAGTGAGTTAGTGTGTGAGTGAGTGAGTGAGTGAGTGAGTGTGTGTGAGTGTGTGTGAGTCAATGAGGTAGTGTGTGAGTGAGTGAGTGAGTGTGAGTCAATGAGTTAGTGTGTGAGTGAGTGAGTGAGTGTGAGTCAATGAGTTAGTGTGTGAGTGAGTGAGTTAGTTAGTGAGTTAGTGTGTGAGTGAGTGAGTGTGTGTGAGTGAGTGTGAGTCAATGAGTTAGTGTGTGAGTGAGTGAGTGAGTGTGAGTCAATGAGTTAGTGTGTGAGTGAGTGAGTGAGTTAGTTAGTGAGTTAGTGTGTGAGTGAGTGAGTGAGTGAGTGTGTGTGAGTGTGTGAGTCAATGACTTAGTGTGTGAGTGAGTGAGTGAGTGAGTGTGAGTCAATGAGTTAGTGCGTGAGTGAGTGAGTGAGTTAGTTAGTGAGTCATTGTGTGAGTGAGTGAGTGAGTGTGTGTGAGTGTGTGTGAGTCAATGAGTTAGTGTGTGAGTGAGTGAGTGAGTGAGTGTGAGTCAATGAGTTAGTGTGTGAGTGAGTGAGTGATTTAGTTAGTGAGTTAGTGTGTGAGTGAGTGAGTGAGTGTGTGTGAGTCAATGAGTTAGTGTGAGTGAGTGAGTGAGTGTGTGAGTGAGTGAGTGAGTGAATTAGTGTGTGAGTGAGTGGGTGAGTGAGTGAGTATGTGTGTGTGTGAGTGAGTGAGTGAGTGAGTGAGAGGGTGTGTGTGTGTGTGAGTGAGTGAGTGAGTGAACGAGTGTGTGAGTGAGTCAGTGAGTCAGTGAGTAACTGAGTATGTGAGTGAGTGAGTGAGTGAGTGAGTGTGTGAGTTTGAGTGAGTCAATGAGTTAGTGTGTGAGTGAGTGAGTTAGTGTGTGATTGAGTGTGTGAGTGTGTGTGAGTCAATGAGTTAGTGTGTGAGTGAGTGAGTGAGTGTGTGTGAGTGAGTCAATGAGTTAGTGTGTGAGTGAGTGAGTGAGTGTGTGTGAGTGTGTGTGAGTCAATGAGTGAGTGTGTGTGTGAGTGAGTGAGTGTGTGTGAGTCAATGAGTTAGTGTGTGAGTGAGTGAGTGAGTGTGT
Organism: Conger conger; assembly: GCF_963514075.1. Lineage (NCBI taxonomy): Eukaryota > Metazoa > Chordata > Actinopteri > Anguilliformes > Congridae > Conger > Conger conger. The sequence continues at coordinate 61,907,457 of NC_083766.1, forward strand.
GAGTGTGTGTGAGTGAGTGTGTGAGTGTGTGTGAGTGAGTGTGTGAGTGAGTGAGTGTGTGTGAGTGAGTGTGTGAGCGTCTTGGCAAACTCCACAGAACAAATCCTGCACAAAAATAAATGAATAAATAGATAAAAAAGGAAAAAGAAGAATGCCTCTAGAGAGGAGCTCAGCCATCTCAACATGGGTTCGCTCCCCCCAGTGGAGAAAAATATATTAGCAAAGTCAATTGCCTAAACAGCTGAAGGAAATTCACTAATCACCCAGCCCCTCACCTGAAACACTCAGCACCCATTTTGGTCTGCAGTTCCACAGAGAGAAATGAGTTCAACAAACACACTGGTGAAGGAAAGACCTGCAAAGAACAGTGGTGCTAAATCAATTGTGCAAAGACCAGAGTGACTGACGGTGAGAATGGACTTCCTTATTTATTGTTTGGTGCAATTATTTGTTTGAAATATCCAAGTCAGTTTAAGGCAATTGATTGTTTGATTCAAATTGTTGATGGGTTTATATATAGTGGGTCTCATTCATGAAACATTAGTAAATCTATGTTCAGATTTGCACATAAACCTACTCCGGATTCATGAACGCCACGGCAAACTCAGATCTGATCGTAAACACGTGTGTATGATCATGAATGCCAATCCATCGTAAAGTGAAAGCGCGCTCCCGGTAATCAGCAATTAGCATAAATCCCCGCCCCTGAATAGACATATAAGGAGGTGTAGGCGCATCCAGTCGACCTGTCAGTCATCATGGCGCAAACAAGGAAAGAGAGAGAGAAAGAAAAAAAAAATATATATATATATATATATATATATATATATATATATATATATATAAAATCCGAGATCGAAATCTTCTTGGGTGAAATATATTTTATTGGGTAAAAAATATTTTATTTTCTTCTATCAGTAGTGGTGTTGTGACAGGGACAGGCAAAGCGAAGGCCTGGAAGGAGGTGACAGATGCTGTTAATGTTGCCTCTGTAGACAATAGAACCATATCCGAGGTTAAACGTAAATGGTTTGACATGAAACTGGAGGCAAAGAAACGCATGCATCAGCCACAGGAGGAGGAGGCTCACAGGCACAAATATCACCTGCTGACGAGCGCATCGCTGGCATTATTGGGGAGACCTCTCTGTCAGGAATTATACCTGACGGAGACACCGGCATGCCTCCACTGGAGACAACATCAAACCCAGATGGTAAGGTGATAATTGTTGTATCATAATACATTCTGAAAACCATTACTGAGAGCTTGGTGGTTAGTATAGTTTAACCTAGGTCGTACAGTCCCACCAAACAAACAGAACATTTGTGGGGGTTTCTCTTCGGATTGAAGTGGAAACGGGAAACCAGTAATGTTATATTGTGCGATATGGTGCGTAATGGATATCAGTGTCGGAATGTAGAGCTATTTAACATTCAGTTAAATAAAACTGCAGTTTTGTATGCATCGTCTTCAAATTATTTGAATCTTAATAGCCTAAAGCTCTGTTTTATACTGTACAGCTCCAAACAACTCTTCAAGGGTTCTGAATTTCTGTATGTTTACACTAGGACTCGGAACTGTACTGTCCTCTCGGGTCCACTTTTGCACGTGTTCTTGTGTTTGATTTGCACTTTGTTGTACGTCGCTCTGGATAAGAGCGTCTGCTAAATGCCACGTAATGTAACGTAATGTAAAAATAAGTCTGCAGCCAACGTAAATTAAACATTTTTCAAATAAGATTTATTTAATGTTTCTTTCAAATGAAAAAAGAGCCACGCATAAAACGAAAAAAAACAAACGTGTCATATTTCTAGCTGGCGAGTGCTCCTCCCATGATGTGGCTCCACCACCTGCTGCCGCCGCTGCTGCTCCTGCTGCACCCAGGTACCGAGGCCGAAGAGGTGATCCGGCTGACCTTACCGATGAGGTCCTGAGGAATCAAGAAAGTCTACTTACAGCAGTCAACCAAATCAACACGTCCCTCCAAGAAATTAACACCAGCTTGAAGGAAATCTGCAAGGCACTTTTGCGTCCTCAACAATAAAGTGTTATGTTGTCAGTATTGTGTGATGTCTGTGTTTATCCTGGGAAAACACGTATTTACTACAAGATAATCAAGCTACTCTCTTTTACTCTGATAATTAAATATAGCCTATTTGTATACATTTTAAAGAGCATGACCTGAAAATGAACTGAGGTAGCCTACTGAAACAGGATGTTGTATGTAAATATAAAACAAAATACAAATGAAACTAACTTTTTGCAAAGCTTGTCGGCCTAAAATGTGCACAGCTTATTCAGTCTTAGCAACACTTACCTTAAAATTGCTCTTCAAGTTGCTGGCGTGTCTGTATAGCAGCCGCATCTCGAGGCCCAAGAGCTGGTTCCGGAGGCAGTCGTTCCTCTGTATTGGGGACTTCAGGCAGGGGAAGGCCCTGTTTAATGGTCACATTGTGCAGGACACAGCAGGCTAATATTATTTTGCACACCTTCACGGGTGCATAAAGAAGGGTACCACCTTTATTGTCCAGGCAGATCCATCTTGCCTTCAAGACCCCGTTTGTGCGCTCCACAACGGCCTGAGTAGCAGCGTGTGCCTCACAGATCAGTTGCACATTAACAGAATGAAAGTTTTTCCGGTTTATGTAAGCAAATGCATGACAAAGAATGTGTAATCTATTGAGTTGATTTTCATAGATAATTCACAATCATGAACCTAATCTGGATCTTAAACCTGCTAATTGCCAACTAATTTAACTAAATGTATTACATTTTTAATTGTCATGTTCATATCACGTGTTTCAAAGGCATCTGCGTATTGTTTACATAACAGAGCGCAATATGAATAAAAACGTAAATTTCCAATAGTGACAAGCATTATTTATGTGCATTCTTGAATTTACACAAGCACTACGCGTGGTCAGCAGCAGGTGTAGATTTTGTTAGTAGCTACGAAAAGATCGGAGCTACTAACATATTGATGAATGCCAAAAACCCGTAAATTTCCCTCTACTCGCATTTTACACACAAATTCGTTCAGCTCACGTTTCATGAATGAGACCCAATGTGTATATCCAACTCAGGATGGCAATTGATTGTTTGATTTAAAGTGTTTGATGGATTTCATTTAAATGTTTGACATCCGATTCATTCTTATGAAGAAGCCAAGTGCTTAGAGGGGCAGTACATACTTAAAAAATGTATTCTTTACTTTTGTACAATGTTTGTACAATAGTGTATATATATTCTTTCATAACTGCCCATCTTGTGTTTTCCACCATTCCAAAGGTTTTTTAGCTACTGCTGCTGCTACTGCTGCAGCTACTGTTACTGCTACTTCAATCAATGAAAGTGACTCAAATCCAAAATAAAAGGAGAAAGAAATTTTCTGTCTGGTCATTGGAGTAAAGAGTAAAGTCCCAGTGTAACTCTGGTCAAGCCCAGTCAACCCCTTTCAAGTTAGGGGAAAGCACAGAAAAAACAACACATAACTTAACAGTGAGTGTGTGTGAGTGAGTGTGTGAGTGAGTGAGTGTGTGTGAGTCAATGAGTTAGTGTGTGAGTGAGTGAGTGAGTGTGAGTCAATGAGTTAGTGTGTGAGTGAGTGAGTGAGTTAGTTAGTGAGTTAGTGAGTGAGTGAGTGTGTGAGTGAGTGAGTGTGAGTCAATGAGTTAGTGAGTGAGTGAGTGAGTGAGTGAGTGAGAGTCAATGAGTTAGTGTGTGAGTGAGGGAGTGAGTGTGAGTCAATGAGTTAGTGTGTGAGTGAGTGTGAGTCAATGAGTTAGTGTGTGAGTGAGTGAGTTAGTTAGTGAGTTAGTGAGTGAGTGAGTGTGTGTGAGTCAATGAGTTAGTGTGTGAGTGAGTGAGTGAGTGCGTTAGTGTGTGTGAGTGAGTGTGTGAGTGAGTGAGTGTGTGTGAGTCAATGAGTTAGTGTGTGAGTGAGTGAGTGAGTGAGTGTGAGTCAATGAGTTAGTGTGTGAGTGAGTGAGTTAGTTAGTGAGTTAGTGTGTGAGTGAGTGAGTGAGTGTGTGTGAGTGTGTGTGAGTCAATGAGGTAGTCTGTGAGTGAGTGAGTGAGTGTGAGTCAATGAGTTAGTGTGTGAGTGAGTGAGTGAGTGTGAGTCAATGAGTTAGTGTGTGAGTGAGTGAGTGAGTTAGTTTGTGAGTTAGTGTGTGAGTGAGTGAGTGAGTGAGTGTGTGTGTGTGAGTGTGTGTGAGTCAATGAGTTAGTGTGTGAGTGTGTGTGAGTGAGTGAGTGTGTGTGAGTCAATGAGTTAGTGTGTGAGTGAGTGAGTGAGTGAGTGTGAGTCAATGAGTTAGTGTGTGAGTGAGTGTGAGTCAATGAGTTAGTGTGTGAGTGAGTGAGTTAGTTAGTGAGTTAGTGAGTGAGTGAGTGTGTGTGAGTCAATGAGTTAGTGTGTGAGTGAGTGAGTGAGTGCGTTAGTGTGTGTGAGTGAGTGTGTGAGTGAGTGAGTGTGTGTGAGTCAATGAGTTAGTGTGTGAGTGAGTGAGTGAGTGAGTGTGAGTCAATGAGTTAGTGTGTGAGTGAGTGAGTTAGTTAGTGAGTTAGTGTGTGAGTGAGTGAGTGAGTGTGTGTGAGTGTGTGTGAGTCAATGAGGTAGTCTGTGAGTGAGTGAGTGAGTGTGAGTCAATGAGTTAGTGTGTGAGTGAGTGAGTGAGTGAGTGTGAGTCAATGAGTTAGTGTGTGAGTGAGTGAGTGAGTTAGTTTGTGAGTTAGTGTGTGAGTGAGTGAGTGAGTGAGTGTGTGTGTGAGTGTGTGTGAGTCAATGAGTTAGTGTGTGAGTGAGTGAGTGAGTGTGAGTCAATGAGTTAGTGTGTGAGTGAGTGAGTGAGTTAGTTAGTGAGTCATTGTGTGAGTGAGTGAGTGTGTGTGAGTGTGTGTGAGTGTGTGTGAGTGTGTGTGAGTGTGTGAGTGAGTGAGTGAGTGAGTGAGTGAGTGAGTGAGTGAGTGAGTGAGTGTGAGTCAATGAGTTAGTGTGTGAGTGAGTGAGTGAGTTAGTTTGTGAGTTAGTGTGTGAGTGAGTGAGTGCGTGAGTGTGTGTGTGTGAGTGTGTGTGAGTCAATGAGTTAGTGTGTGAGTGAGTGAGTGAGTGTGAGTCAATGAGTTAGTGTGTGAGTGAGTGAGTGAGTTAGTTAGTGAGTCATTGTGTGAGTGTGTGAGTGTGTGAGTGTGTGTGAGTGTGTGTGAGTGTGTGAGAGTGTGTGTGAGTGTGTGAGTGAGTGAGTGAGTGAGTGAGTGAGTGAGTGAGTGAGTGAGTGAGTGAGTGAGTGAGTGAGTGAGTGAGTGAGTGAGTGAGTGAGTGGGTGGGTGGGTGGGTGGGTGGGTGAGTGGGTGGGTGGGTGGGTGGGTTACAAGCTGGGTGCATGAGGTGATTTGCATCTAAAACTTATTTGGCTGGGGACAAACATTCACATGAGGCTAACTTTAATATGATTCATTTATTATTTTCATTGAAGCATCTCTGCATCACAATGCTGCAAACACGGAAACATGGAGGTTTTTCCGAAATGTGTAGCCACATCAAAGTCTGTTGTGCGTTAAGACTGAGCCGTGCTGGGTTAGATTTATCCACTGTTGAGATTGTTGAGCTCTAGATGATGGCTGCTTTTGTCTGAATTGAAAGGAGGGGCACTTTTTTGTCACACTGCAGTAATTAAGTGGGATAAAATCACAAAACGGATCTGCCCTGATCTGCCACACAGCCTTACAGTAAAACCCTCAAATCTTCCCCTCAAATCCAAATCCGGCACTGGTTTTTACTTTCTCCCTGGTATGGTAATTAACTGAGCAGTTACTGCAACCGATTGGCCAGACTGTCTTCACACCTGAATCTCAAACCTCTGGTGTCGATGAAGCATTCTGTGTGTCTATAACAGCTAGCTCTGGTGTCTATGAAGCATTGTGTGTATCTATAACAGCTAGCTCTGGTGTCTATGAAGCATTCTGTGTGTCTATAACAGCTAGCTCTGGTGTCTATGAAGCATTATGTGTGTCTATAACAGCTAGCTCTGGTGTCTATGAAGCATTCTGTGTGTCTATAACAGCTAGCTCTGGTGTCTATGAAGCATTGTGTGTATCTATAACAGCTAGCTCTGGTGTCTATGAAGCATTCTGTGTGTCTATAACAGCTAGCTCTGGTGTCTATGAAGCATTCTGTGTGTCTATAACAGCTAGCTCTGGTGTCTATGAAGCATTCTGTGTGTCTATAACAGCTAGCTCTGGTGTCTATGAAGCATTGTGTGTATCTATAACAGCTAGCTCTGGTGTCTATGAAGCATTCTGTGTGTCTATAACAGCTAGCTCTGGTGTCTATGAAGCATTCTGTGTGTCTATAACAGCTAGCTCTGGTGTCTATGAATCATTCTGTGTGTCTATAACAGCTAGCTCTGGTGTCTATGAAGTTTTCTGTGTGTCTATAACAGCTAGCTCTGGTGTCTATGAAGCATTGTGTGTATCTATAACAGCTAGCTCTGGTGTCTATGAAGCATTCTGTGTGTCTATAACAGCTAGCTCTGGTGTCTATGAATCATTCTGTGTGTCTATAACAGCTAGCTCTGGTGTCTATGAAGTTTTCTGTGTGTCTATAACAGCTAGCTCTGGTGTCTATGAAGCATTCTGTGTCTATAACAGCTAGCTCTGGTGTCTATGAAGCATTATGTGTATCTATAACAGCTAGGTCGCTACTAGAAGCAAGAGTACTGCAAAGTGAAACAAAAAGCCAACAGCGCTTGCGATTGCTTTTCCTCAATGGCAACAGCTATCAAAAAACTATATAAAGATATAAAAGAGATATAAAAATAAAAGCAGTATAGAAATAGATATAAAATACAAAATGGAGAGGAGTGGGGGAGTTGATGATGGAGGAGTATTTTGTTGTCAACACAGGACCACAGCCAGGCTAAATAATCCTGCATTGTATGTCTTTAAACAGTAACACTTTGAAGGGTCCTACATAAGAGCTATATAATTCATTCATAAGCCCTACATAGTTCATAAGTGCTTATTGTCAATAACCTCAAATAGGTATATGGTGTGTTCTGCCAACATTGATGACATATACCAGGGGTGTCAACATCCAGTCCTGGAGGGCTGCAGTGTCTGCTGGTATTTGCGGTTTCCTATGAATCAGCGGCCAATTCCAGGACTGGAGTTTGGAACCCCTGACACACACAGTGTCATTCCTTTTGGTATATCATGGTAATGTCACTTACATTACATTACATTACATTACATTAATGGCATTTGGCAGACCCTCTTATCCAGAGTGACATACAGTTGATTAGATTAAGCAGGAGACAATCCTCCCCTAGAGCAATGCAGGGTTAAGGGCCTTGCTCAAGGGCCCAACGACTGTGTGGATCTTATTGTGGCTCCACCGACCTTGTGGGTCCCAGTCATTTACCTTAACCACTACGCTACAGGCCGCCCCACTTACTGCATGAATGTTGACAAAGCTATGACACACCATGTGCCAATTTGCAGTTATTGACATAATCACTCATGAATGCTGTGTGCTGTGTACTACATATGAAGGAGTTATATAGGAGTTATTCAAAGAATGTGATACCCTTTAAACTATCAGTGCAGAAAGACAAAAGAATAAACTGATATATACGGTCAGGAGGAGCGGCCTGTCCGTCGTCCCAGAGGTGACCAGCCGATGCGTAACCCTGGCGGAGACCTGAGCAGCTGTCCCGAAACAGAGACCATTACGCACACATTTACACATGCATTTACACACGCATTTACACACACGTGCGCATTTACGTGTACTTACACACACGCATGTGGCTGGAAGGGTGTTAGTTTATACACAGTTGCCATTTGTGTCCTGGAGATTCGGGGTAAGTGTATTTTTATGATTTATGGTTATATTCTTCATGATTTTTTGTAACTCACTTCTTGGGGTCGTGTCATGGACGTAGCCTGTGTGTGAGAATTTGTGCTGTTTCTTGGTCGGTGCGGTTAATCCAGCGCACTCGTGTTATTAGTATTTAGTAATAGTAATGTTGCATCTTTACTTGTGGGTCATATTAAAAGTTATATTTTAACTTGCTTCACTTCAACAAATGAATTGAAACAATTAAATATTTGTCAATAAGTCCTCACAGTATGTAATGGGTATTTCAGAAATGAACTGAACTGAACTCCACCTGGTTTTTTAATCTGTTTTGCATGGGGTTGTTATGACGGGCAGGGCATGATGGGAAGGCTGGTACCTGTAACCTGCAGGTGTGCCTTGATTTTGACCGTCCCGGCGGGGAACGTTGCGAGCTCACAGACGTACACCCCGCTGTGCCACACTTCCAGATCCGGGAGCACCAGGGACAAACCCCAAAACTCCTCCCCAGATTTCTCCAACACCATGGAGACGTTGTTCCAGAAGTGATGTGGAGGTCCATGACTGGGGTTGTAAATGGCGATCTTGTGTTCCTGGTGGCCCTCCACTTTCCTCCACTCGATCTGCACGAGGTTGTACTCGTCGTGATCATCCTCCATTCGGCACGGGAGTGTGGCCGGCTGGCCTTCGGTCACATTGACCGAATATGAGCGATCCAAATTCCCGAAATGACCTGACAAGAGAAACAAAAGGCAAACCCCGAACATTTTCATTAAGTCTGTGTGCATTCTGTTATTGTTTACACACAGGTACTGTTCTGTACCCAGAGGACCGGTGAAAAGCGACGGACGTTTACCGTGAGCACTGCCACATTTTCACAGGGAACTGAACGCTAACCGTCTTTCCTTCTCACTGGATTTCAGGTGAAAAATAAACGCACACACAAACTGTTAAACGCACACATAAACGCACACACGAACTGTTAAACGCACACACAAACGCACACACAAACTGTTAAACGCACACATAAACGCACACACAAACTGTTAAACGCACACATAAACGCACACACAAACGCACACACAAACTGTTAAACGCACACACAAACGCACACACAAACGCACACACAAACTGTTAAACGCACACATAAACGCACACACAAACTGTTAAACGCACACACAAACTGTTAAACGCACACATAAACGCACACACAAACTGTTAAACGCACACACAAACTGTAGGACCAGAGTTGGGGAAAGCTGTCCTAACTGCAAATTACAACTTTGATAATTAGTGATTTGTGCTAGTCTCTCTCTCTCTCTCTCTCTCTCTCTGTCTCATAAATGAGCTCTTTACTTCAAAATGGTTCTTTGTCATGGGAGCTTTCACACTTCACAACGATGATAGAGGATTCAAGTACTCAAAAGGGTTTTCCTATGGAAAAAAGGGTATGAGAGAGGAGAGAGAATATTGCAATATTTATACATTTCGCACATAAATCATTCCCAGATACACATGCATGATCAAAATGCCTGGAAAAGAATTGTTCATCATTGGCAGCACTGCATACCCTTATCATAGATAGTCACAGGCAGGCACAGTGAGGTCCATATGTATTTGGACAATCTTAAAGGGCCGTCATTTCCACACAGTGCACACATGCATACCCTCAAGTTAAAGCTGACAGACTCACTGCACTTTACGTGAGCCGTTCTCACTCCCATCGCATCACATTACTGTTATTTAGCTGAAGCCTTCATCCAAAGCAACCTACAGTTGATTAGACCTCTCCCGCTCGCTCCCTTGCGGTGACTTACCTTGGGTGAAGGTGGAGAAGAGTAAAATGGCGATGGCTGTGAGACTCCCGTCCGAAGCCATGTTTCAGCTCTCCTCTCTCCCGACGGCTGTTAAAGCACTTAAACTGAAAGCGAGAGAGTACTCAGTCAGCGTCTCTCACAGGAAGCCGCCGCTTTTTGCTCTGCAGACAGAAACCACAGCGATGCTGCCGCGCCGAGCATCACCTGCGGGGAGACGGCCGCACATCGGCTTCTGCCGTTTCCCAGCAACGCGTTTCATCTCAGCCAATGGGGCGGCGAGACGAGTCAGACGTTCTGACTGCTCCGCTTTACACTTCGCTCGCCGAGAACCGAAGAAGTCCCCAAGAATTGATCAGGCGATTAACTTAACCAACGTTTCCATGAGAACTGCGTCACCGCCTGACCTTTCACAGAGGAAGTCATGACAGACGTGCTCTCTTGCAGCAATGCGTTCTCAGCGGAAGGTGTGCTGTTTTACGTTTATGTTTATCTCAGGTAGCTTAGTAGCTGTACTGCGGGGTTCTTTTCTTGATTAGACCACAGTAAATGAATTTTTTAAATTAGAGATAGATAGATAGATAGATAGATAGATAGACAATCATAGTGCTTTACAACGATTAGGGGAAACTCGCCTCAACTCAAGCACCCACCTGGGTGATCTGCCATTTTGCACCAGAACGCACACCACACACAAGAACTGTGTATTGTGTAAATTAATCAGGGGCTGACAGGTTGAACGAGTTTAGCCAGGACACCGGGGAACCTCCCTTTAGTGATCTTTAATGACCCCATCACTGCGCTGGGGCATTGTGGGAACTCTGACCTGAGGGAAGACTGCCCCCTACTGGCCCACAAAACCACTTCAAGCAGCAACTGAGTTTTCACAGACATCCTCCAATCCAAGAACTGACCGAGCCCACACCTGCCTCGCTGGAGCCATTCAGCAGGAGCCAGGTGCATGATGGGATGGCGCTGTCATTCCACGTCGGGGGTGCAGAGCAAGGGCCGATCCGCTTCAGGACTTTGTGGCAACTTCTGCTCTGAATTATTTTATGAGCTAAATAATGTCTTGATCGTGGCGGCACGAATGGTGCAGTGGGTAGCACTGCCGCCTCACAGCAAGGAGGTCCTGGGTTCGAATCTGTGCGGAGTTTGCATGTTCTCCCCGTGTCTGCGTGGGTTTCCTCCGGGTACTCCGGTCTCCTCCCACAGTCCAAAGACATGCAGGTTAGGCTGATTGGAGAGTCTAAATTGCCCGTGGGTATGAGTGTGTGAGTGAATGTTGGGTGTGCCCTGCGATGGACTGGCGACCTGTCCAGGGTGTATTCCTGCCTTTCACCCCAATGTATGCTGGGATAGGTTCCAGCCCCCCTGCGACCCTGTTCAGGATAAGCGGGTTAGGATAATGAACGAATGAATGGATGGATGTCTTGATCAGACATTTATATATGCACCAGCTACAGCTGCAGACTGCTAGTGTGTCCTAAAGACTCTACTCTGCTCCAGTGCAGGAGTCAACCAGCGTAATTTCCAGAGCTGTCGGAAAAATAAATTAAGGTAACCGATTGGAACAAAGACCAGCTCGCAGACCGGCCTTCCAGGACCGGAGCTGTGCACTCCTGCTCTACGTCTTTTCAAGAAACACAGCTGAAATGTACGATCACATATAGGACAGGAGGTCCTGAAATTACCAGTGCTGCTGGCGATCCTTCTTCCCCTCCAATCAGGGTCTGGCATTCCTTCTTCCCCTCCAATCGGGGACTGGCATTCCTTCTTCCCCTCCAATCAGGGACTGGCATTCCTTCTTCCCCTCCAATCAGGGACTGGCATTCCTTCTTCCCCTCCAATCGGGGACTGGTTTTATAGCAGGGACACCAGGGGAGTGTGACTGCTGGCCGGTCAGTGAGATCAATCAACCAATGAACCAATCAGGCAGAGCGGAAAACAGGCAGTAATATTGGCCAGGTTTGAGGATCTGGGTCCTGCAAGCCCTGATCACATTCTACGTCTGTGCCAGATGTGTCTCCTCCGCAAAACACAGGCTGTTTGTGGTGTCACCTTGTCCAATACTGCCCCCTGGTGGCGGACTGAGGGATTTACATCATCAGAGCCACCGGCCGCATCGTGAGGTAGACTACGGAGACCCATCTTTTCCAAACTGTGCGGCGCTTAAATGTTACATTTCCATTGAAAACTGTTCTGGGTTTGACTCAGTGCAGTTATCCAGCGTAATCCAAAGAACATGCCTTGTCTGTGTACTCTTATAAAACAGCATCAACAAGGACAGACAGTGTCGTTGATGCGAAGCACCACTCTGACGCAGCACCTCCGATGTCAGCTACTTGAGACAGACCCCCCTTCAGCCTGCTAAACCTGAGTGAGTGAGTGTGTGTGAGTGTGTGTGAGTCAATGAGTTAGTGTGTGAGTGTGTGTGAGTCAATGAGTTAGTGTGTGAGTGTGAGTGAGTCAATGAGTTAGTGTGTGAGTGAGTGAGTCAGTGTGTGTGTGTGTGTGTGAGTGAGTCAATGAGTTAGTGTGTGAGTGAGTGAGTGAGTGAGTGTGTGTGAGTGTGTGTGAGTCAATGAGTTAGTGTGTGAGTGTGAGTGAGTCAATGAGTTAGTGTGTGAGTGAGTGAATGAGTGTGTGTGTGTGTGAGTGAGTCAATGAGTTAGTGTGTGAGTGAGTGAGTGTGTGTGTGTGTGTGTGAGTCAATGAGTGAGTGTGTGTGTGAGTGAGTGAGTGTGTGTGAGTAAGTCAATGAGTTAGTGTGTGAGTGAGTGAGTGAGTGTGTGTGAGTGTGTGTGAGTCAATGAGTGAGTGTGTGTGTGAGTGAGTGAGTGTGTGTGAGTCAATGAGTTAGTGTGTGAGTGAGTGAGTGAGTGTGTGAGTGTGTGTGAGTGAGTGTGTGAGTGTGTGTGAGTGAGTGTGTGAGTGAGTGAGTGTGTGTGAGTGTGTGTGAGTGAGTGTGTGAGTGAGTGAGTGTGTGTGAGTCAATGAGTTAGTGTGTGAGTGAGTGAGTGAGTGAGTGAGTGTGAGTCAATGAGTTAGTGTGTGAGTGAGTGAGTGAGTTAGTTAGTGAGTTAGTGAGTGAGTGTGTGAGTGAGTGAGTGTGAGTCAATGAGTTAGTGTGTGAGTGAGTGAGTGAATTAGTTAGTGAGTTAGTGAGTGAGTGTGTGAGTGAGTGTGTGTGAGTCAATGAGTTAGTGTGTGAGTGAGTGAGTGAGTGTGAGTCAATGAGTTAGTGTGTGAGTGAGTGAGTGAGTTAGTTAGTGAGTTAGTGTGTGAGTGAGTGAGTGAGTGAGTGAGTGAGTGTGTGTGAGTGTGTGAGAGTCAATGAGTTAGTGTGTGAGTGAGTGAGTGAGTGAGTGTGAGTCAATGAGTTAGTGTGTGAGTGTGAGTGAGTGTGTGAGTGTGAGTCAATGAGTTTGTGTGTGAGTGAGTGAGTGAGTTAGTTAGTGAGTTAGTGAGTGAGTGTGTGAGTGAGTGAGTGTGAGTCAATGAGTTAGTGTGTGAGTGAGTGAGTGAGTTAGTTAGTGAGTTAGTGAGTGAGTGTGTGAGTGAGTGTGTGTGAGTCAATGAGTTAGTGTGTGAGTGAGTGAGTGAGTGAGTGTGAGTCAATGAGTTAGTGGGTGAGTGAGTGAGTGATTTAGTTAGTGAGTTAGTGTGTGAGTGAGTGAGTGAGTGAGTGAGTGTGTGTGAGTGTGTGAGAGTTAGTTAGTGAGTTAGTGTGTGAGTGAGTGAGTGAGTGAGTGAGTGTGTGTGAGTGTGTGAGAGTCAATGAGTTAGTGTGTGAGTGAGTGAGTGAGTGTGAGTCAATGAGTTAGTGTGTGAGTGTGAGTGAGTGTGTGTGAGTGAGTGTGTGAGTGAGTGAGTGTGTGTGAGTCAATGAGTTAGTGTGTGAGTGAGTGAGTGAGTGAGTGAGTGAGTGAGTGTGTGTGAGTGAGTGAGTGTGTGTGAGTCAATGAGTTAGTGTGTGAGTGAGTGAGTGTGTGAGTGTGTGTGAGTGAGTGTGTGAGTGAGTGAGTGTGTGTGAGTCAATGAGTTAGTGTGTGAGTGAGTGAGTGAGTGTGTGTGAGTCAATGAGTTAGTGTGTGAGTGAGTGAGTGAGTGTGTGAGTGTGTGTGAGTGAGTGTGTGAGTGTGTGTGAGTGAGTGTGTGAGTGAGTGAGTGTATGTGAGTGAGTGTGTGAGTGTGTGTGACTGAGTGTGTGAGTGAGTGAGTGTGTGTGAGTCAATGAGTTAGTGTGTGAGTGAGTGAGTGAGTGAGTGAGTGTGAGTCAATGAGTTAGTGTGTGAGTGAGTGAGTGAGTGAGCTAGTTAGTGAGTTAGTGAGTGAGTGTGTGAGTGAGTGAGTGTGAGTACATGAGTTAGTGTGTGAGTGAGTGAGTGAGTTAGTTAGTGAGTTAGTGAGTGAGTGTGTGAGTGAGTGTGTGTGAGTTAATGAGTTAGTGTGTGAGTGAGTGTGAGTCAATGAGTTAGTGTGTGAGTGAGTGAGTGAGTTAGATAGTGAGTTAGTGTGTGAGTGAGTGAGTGAGTGAGTGAGTGAGTGTGTGTGAGTGTGTGAGAGTCAATGAGTTAGTGTGTGAGTGAGTGTGAGTCAATGAGTTAGTGTGTGAGTGTGTGTGAGTGTGTGAGTGTGTGTGAGTGAGTGTGTGAGTGAGTGAGTGTGTGTGAGTCAATGAGTTAGATGTGTGAGTGAGTGAGTGAGTGAGTGTGTGTGAGTGAGTGTGTGAGTGAGTGAGTGTGTGTGAGTCAATGAGTAAGTGTGTGAGTGAGTGAGTGAGTGTGTGAGTGTGTGTGAGTGAGTGTGTGAGTGAGTGAGTGTGTGTGAGTCAATGAGTTAGTGTGAGTGAGTGAGTGAGTGTGAGTCAATGAGTTAGTGTGTGAGTGAGTGAGTGAGTTAGTTAGTGAGTTAGTGTGTGAGTGAGTGAGTTAGTGAGTGCGTGTGTGTGAGTGTGTGTGAGTCAATGAGGTAGTGTGTGAGTGAGTGAGTGAGTGTGAGTCAATGAGTTAGTGTGTGAGTGAGTGAGTGAGTGTGAGTCAATGAGTGAGTGTGTGAGTGAGTGAGTTAGTTAGTGAGTTAGTGTGTGAGTGAGTGAGTGAGTGTGTGTGAGTGAGTGTGAGACAATGAGTTAGTGTGTGAGTGAGTGAGTGAGTGTGAGTCAATGAGTTAGTGTGTGAGTGAGTGAGTGAGTTAGCTGGTGAGTTAGTGTGTGAGTGAGTGAGTGAGTGAGTGTGTGTGAGTGTGTGTGAGTCAATGAGTTAGTGTGTGAGTGAGTGAGTGAGTGTGAGTCAATGAGTTAGTGCGTGAGTGAGTGAGTGAGTTAGTTAGTGAGTCATTGTGTGAGTGAGTGAGTGAGTGTGTGTGAGTGTGTGTGAGTCAATGAGTTAGTGTGTGAGTGAGTGAGTGAGTGTGAGTCAATGAGTTAGTGTGTGAGTGAGTGAGTGATTTAGTTAGTGAGTTAGTGTGTGAGTGAGTGAGTGAGTGTGTGTGAGTCAATGACTTAGTGTGAGTGAGTGAGTGAGTGTGTGAGTGAGTTAGTGAGTGAGTTAGTGTGTGAGTGAGTGGGTGAGTGAGTGAGTGTGTGTGTGTGTGTGTGTGTGAGTGAGTGAGTGAGTGAGAGGGTGTGTGCGTGTGTGAGTGAGTGAGTGAGTGAGTGAACGAGTGTGTGAGTGAGTCAGTGAGTCAGTGAGTAACTGAGTATGTGAGTGAGTGAGTGAGTGAACGAGTGTGTGAGTGAGTCAGTGAGTCAGTGAGTAACTGAGTATGTGAGTGAGTTAGTGTGTGTGAGTGAGTCAATGAGTTAGTGTGTGAGTGAGTGAGTGAGTGTGTGTGAGTGAGTCAATGAGTTAGTGTGTGAGTGAGTGAGTGAGTGAGTGAGTGAGTGTGTGTGAGTGTGTGTGAGTCAATGAGTGAGTGTGTGAGTGAGTGAGTGAGTGTGTGTGAGTGAGTCAATGAGTTAGTGTGTGAGTGAGTGAGTGAGTGAGTGAGTGAGTGTGTGTGAGTGTGTGTGAGTCAATGAGTGAGTGTGTGTGTGAGTGAGTGAGTGTGTGTGAGTCAATGAGTTAGTGTGTGAGTGAGTGAGTGAGTGAGTGAGTGTGAGTCAATGAGTTAGTGTGTGAGTGAGTGAGTGAGTTAGTTAGTGAGTTAGTGAGTGAGTGTGTGAGTGAGTGAGTGTGAGTCAATGAGTTAGTGTGTGAGTGAGTGAGTGAATTAGTTAGTGAGTTAGTGAGTGAGTGTGTGAGTGAGTGTGTGTGAGTCAATGAGTTAGTGTGTGAGTGAGTGAGTGAGTGTGAGTCAATGAGTTAGTGTGTGAGTGAGTGAGTGAGTTAGTTAGTGAGTTAGTGTGTGAGTGAGTGAGTGAGTGAGTGAGTGAGTGTGTGTGAGTGTGTGAGAGTCAATGAGTTAGTGTGTGAGTGAGTGAGTGAGTGAGTGTGAGTCAATGAGTTAGTGTGTGAGTGTGAGTGAGTGTGTGAGTGTGAGTCAATGAGTTTGTGTGTGAGTGAGTGAGTGAGTTAGTTAGTGAGTTAGTGAGTGAGTGTGTGAGTGAGTGAGTGTGAGTCAATGAGTTAGTGTGTGAGTGAGTGAGTGAGTTAGTTAGTGAGTTAGTGAGTGAGTGTGTGAGTGAGTGTGTGTGAGTCAATGAGTTAGTGTGTGAGTGAGTGAGTGAGTGTGAGTCAATGAGTTAGTGGGTGAGTGAGTGAGTGAGTTAGTTAGTGAGTTAGTGTGTGAGTGAGTGAGTGAGTGAGTGTGTGTGAGTGTGTGAGAGTTAGTTAGTGAGTTAGTGTGTGAGTGAGTGAGTGAGTGAGTGAGTGAGTGTGTGTGAGTGTGTGAGAGTCAATGAGTTACTGTGTGAGTGAGTGAGTGAGTGTGAGTCAATGAGTTAGTGTGTGAGTGTGAGTGAGTGTGTGTGAGTGAGTGTGTGAGTGAGTGAGTGTGTGTGAGTCAATGAGTTAGTGTGTGAGTGAGTGAGTGAGTGAGTGAGTGAGTGTGTGTGAGTGAGTGAGTGTGTGTGAGTCAATGAGTTAGTGTGTGAGTGAGTGAGTGCGTGAGTGTGTGTGAGTGAGTGTGTGAGTGAGTGAGTGTGTGTGAGTCAATGAGTTAGTGTGTGAGTGAGTGAGTGAGTGTGTGTGAGTGTGTGTGAGTCAATGAGTGAGTGTGTGAGTGAGTGAGTGAGTGTGTGTGAGTCAATGAGTTAGTGTGTGAGTGAGTGAGTGAGTGTGTGAGTGTGTGTGAGTGAGTGTGTGAGTGTGTGTGAGTGAGTGTGTGAGTGAGTGAGTGTATGTGAGTGAGTGTGTGAGTGTGTGTGACTGAGTGTGTGAGTGAGTGAGTGTGTGTGAGTCAATGAGTTAGTGTATGAGTGAGTGAGTGAGTGAGTGAGTGTGAGTCAATGAGTTAGTGTGTGAGTGAGTGAGTGAGTGAGCTAGTTAGTGAGTGAGTGTGTGAGTGAGTGAGTGTGAGTACATGAGTTAGTGTGTGAGTGAGTGAGTGAGTTAGTTAGTGAGTTAGTGAGTGAGTGTGTGAGTGAGTGTGTGTGAGTTAATGAGTTAGTGTGTGAGTGAGTGAGTGAGTGAGTGTGAGTCAATGAGTTAGTGTGTGAGTGAGTGAGTGAGTTAGATAGTGAGTTAGTGTGTGAGTGAGTGAGTGAGTGAGTGAGTGTGTGTGAGTGTGTGAGAGTCAATGAGTTAGTGTGTGAGTGAGTGTGAGTCAATGAGATAGTGTGTGAGTGTGTGTGAGTGTGTGAGTGTGTGTGAGTGAGTGTGTGAGTGAGTGAGTGTGTGTGAGTCAATGAGTTAGATGTGTGAGTGAGTGAGTGAGTGAGTGAGTGTGTGTGAGTGAGTGTGTGAGTGAGTGAGTGTGTGTGAGTCAATGAGTAAGTGTGTGAGTGAGTGAGTGAGTGCGTGAGTGTGTGTGAGTGAGTGTGTGAGTGAGTGAGTGTGTGTGAGTCAATGAGTTAGTGTGAGTGAGTGAGTGAGTGTGAGTCAATGAGTTAGTGTGTGAGTGAGTGAGTGAGTTAGTTAGTGAGTTAGTGTGTGAGTGAGTGAGTTAGTGAGTGCGTGTGTGTGAGTGTGTGTGAGTCAATGAGGTAGTGTGTGAGTGAGTGAGTGAGTGTGAGTCAATGAGTTAGTGTGTGAGTGAGTGAGTGAGTGTGAGTCAATGAGTGAGTGTGTGAGTGAGTGAGTTAGTTAGTGAGTTAGTGTGTGAGTGAGTGAGTGAGTGAGTGTGTGTGAGTGAGTGTGAGTCAATGAGTTAGTGTGTGAGTGAGTGAGTGAGTGTGAGTCAATGAGTTAGTGTGTGAGTGAGTGAGTGAGTTAGCTGGTGAGTTAGTGTGTGAGTGAGTGAGTGAGTGAGTGTGTGTGAGTGTGTGTGAGTCAATGAGTTAGTGTGTGAGTGAGTGAGTGAGTGTGAGTCAATGAGTTAGTGCGTGAGTGAGTGAGTGAGTTAGTTAGTGAGTCATTGTGTGAGTGAGTGAGTGAGTGTGTGTGAGTGTGTGTGAGTCAATGAGTTAGTGTGTGAGTGAGTGAGTGAGTGTGAGTCAATGAGTTAGTGTGTGAGTGAGTGAGTGATTTAGTTAGTGAGTTAGTGTGTGAGTGAGTGAGTGAGTGTGTGTGAGTCAATGACTTAGTGTGAGTGAGTGAGTGTGTGAGTGAGTGAGTGAGTGTGTTAGTGTGTGAGTGAGTGGGTGAGTGAGTGAGTGAGTGTGTGTGTGTGTGTGTGAGTGAGTGAGTGAGTGAGAGGGTGTGTCTGTGTGTGAGTGAGTGAGTGAGTGAGTGAACGAGTGTGTGAGTGAGTCAGTGAGTAACTGAGTATGTGAGTGAGTGAGTGAGTGAACGAGTGTGTGAGTGAGTCAGTGAGTCAGTGAGTAACTGAGTATGTGAGTGAGTTAGTGTGTGTGAGTGAGTCAATGAGTTAGTGTGTGAGTGAGTGAGTGAGTGTGTGTGAGTGAGTCAATGAGTTAGTGTGTGAGTGAGTGAGTGAGTGAGTGAGTGTGTGTGAGTGTGTGTGAGTCAATGAGTGAGTGTGTGAGTGAGTGAGTGAGTGTGTGTGAGTGAGTCAATGAGTTAGTGTGTGAGTGAGTGAGTGAGTGAGTGAGTGAGTGTGTGTGAGTGTGTGTGAGTCAATGAGTGAGTGTGTGTGTGAGTGAGTGAGTGTGTGTGAGTCAATGAGTTAGTGTGTGAGTGAGTGAGTGAGTGTGTGAGTGTGTGTGAGTGAGTGTGTGAGTATGTGTGAGTGAGTGTGTGAGTGAGTGAGGGTGTGTGAGTGAGTGTGTGAGTGTGTGTGAGTGAGTGTGTGAGTGAGTGAGTGTGTGTGAGTCAATGAGTTAGTGTGTGAGTGAGTGAGTGAGTGAGTGAGTGTGAGTCAATGAGTTAGTGAGTGAGTTAGTTAGTGAATTAGTGAGTGAGTGTGTGAGTGAGTGAGTGTGAGTCAATGAGTTAGTGTGTGAGTGAGTGAGTGAGTTAGTTAGTGAGATAGTGAGTGAGTGTGTGAGTGAGTGTGTGTGAGTCAATGAGTTAGTGTGTGAGTGAGTGAGTGAGTGTGAGTCAATGAGTTAGTGTGTGAGTGAGTGAGTGAGTGAGTGTGTGTGAGTGTGTGAGAGTCAATGAGTTAGTGTGTGAGTGAGTGAGTGAGTGTGAGTCAATGAGTTAGTGTGTGAGTGTGTGTGAGTGAGTCTGTGATTGTGTGTGAATGAGTGTGTGAGTGAGTGAGTGAGTGAGTGTGTGTGAGTCAATGAGTTAGTGTGTGAGTGTGAGTGAGTCAATGAGTTAGTGTGTGAGTGAGTGAGTGAGTGTGTGTGTGTGTGAGTGAGTCAATGAGTTAGTGTGTGAGTGAGTGAGTGAGTGAGTGTGTGTGAGTGTGTGTGAGTCAATGAGTTAGTGTGTGAGTGTGAGTGAGTCAATGAGTTAGTGTGTGAATGAGTGAGTGAGTGAGTGTGTGTGTGTGTGTGTGAGTGAGTCAATGAGTTAGTGTGTGAGTGAGTGAGTGAGTGAGTTTGTGTGTGTGTGTGTGAGTCAATGAGTGAGTGTGTGTGTGAGTGAGTGAGTGAGTGTGTGAGTAAGTCAATGAGTTAGTGTGTGAGTGAGTGAGAGAGTGTGTGTTAGTGTGTGTGAGTCAATGAGTGAGTGTGTGTGTGAGTGAGTGAGTGTGTGTGAGTAAGTCAATGAGTTAGTGTGTGAGTGAGTGAGAGAGTGTGTGTGAGTGTGTGTGAGTGAGTGTGTGAGTGTGTGTGAGTGAGTGTGTGAGTGAGTGAGTGTGTGTGAGTGAGTGCGTGAGTGTGTGTGAGTGAGTGTGTGAGTGAGTGAGTGTGTGTGAGTCAATGAGTTAGTGTGTGAGTGAGTGAGTGAGTGAGTGAGTGTGAGTCAATGAGTTAGTGCTTGAGTGAGTGAGTGAGTTAGTTAGTGAGTTAGTGAGTGAGTGTGTGAGTGAGTGTGTGTGAGTCAATGAGTTAGTTTGTGAGTGAGTGAGTGAGTTAGTTAGTGAGTTAGTGAGTGAGTGTGTGAGTGAGTGAGTGTGAGTCAATGAGTTAGTGTGTGAGTGAGTGAGTGAGTTTGTTAGTGAGTTAGTGAGTGAGTGTGTGAGTGAGTGTGTGTGGGTCAATGAGTTAGTGTGTGAGTGAGTGAGTGTGTGTGTGTCAATGAGTTAGTGTGTGAGTGAGTGAGTTAGTTAGTGAGTCAATGAGTTAGTGTGTGAGTGAGTGGGTGAGTGAGTGAGTGTGAGTCAATGAGTTAGTGTGTGAGTGAGTGAGTGAGTTAGTGAGTGAGTGTGTGAGTGAGTGAGTGTGAGTCAATGAGTTAGTGTGTGAGTAAGTGAGTGAGTTAGTTAGTGAGTTAGTGAGTGAGTGTGTGAGTGAGTGTGTGTGAGTCAATGAGTTAGTGTGTGAGTGAGTGAGTGAGTGTGAGTCAATGAGTTAGTGTGTGAGTGAGTGAGTGAGTTAGTTAGTGAGTTAGTGTGTGAGTGAGTGAGTGAGTGAGTGAGTGCGTGTGTGTGAGTGTGTGAGAGTCAATGAGTTAGTGTGTGAGTGTGAGTGAGTGTGTGAGTGTGTGTGAGTGAGTGTGTGAGTGAGTGAGTGTGTGTGAGTCAATGAGTTAGTGTGTGAGTGAGTGAGTGAGTGAGTGAGTGTGTGTGAGTGAGTGAGTGTGTGTGAGTCAATGAGTTAGTGTGTGAGTGAGTGAGTGCGTGAGTGTGTGTGAGTGAGTGTGTGAGTGAGTGAGTGTGTGTGAGTCAATGAGTTAGTGTGTGAATGAGTGAGTGAGTGAATGTGAGTCAATGAGTTAGTGTGTGAGTGAGTGAGTGAGTTAGTTTGTGAGTTAGTGTGTGAGTGAGTCAGTGAGTGAGTGCGTGTGTGTGAGTGTGTGTGAGTCAATGAGGTAGTGTGTGAGTGAGTGTGTGTGAGTCAATGAGTTAGTGTGTGAGTGAGTGAGTGAGTGAGTGTGAGTCAATGAGTTAGTTTGTGAGTGAGTGAGTTAGTTAGTGAGCTAGTGTGTGAGTGAGTGAGTGAGTGAGTGTGTGTGAGTGAGTGTGAGTCAATGAGTTAGTGTGTGACTGAGTGAGTGAGTGTGAGTCAATTAGTTAGTGTGTGAGTGAGTGAGTGAGTGAGTTAGTTAGTGAGTTAGTGTGTGAGTGAGTGAGTGAGTGTGTGTGAGTGTGTGTGAGTCAATGAGTTAGTGTGTGAGTGAGTGAGTGTGAGTCAATGAGTTAGTGCGTGAGTGAGTGAGTGAGTTAGTTAGTGAGTCATTGTGTGAGTGAGTGCGGGAGTGTGTGTGAGTGTGTGTGAGTCAATGAGTTAGTGTGTGAGTGAGTGAGTGAGTGTGAGTGAGTGAGTTAGTGTGTGAGTGAGTGGGTGAGTGAGTGAGTGTGTGTGTGTGTGAGTGAGTGAGTGAGTGAGTGAGAGGGTGTGTGTGTGTGTGAGTGAGTGAGTGAACGAGTGTGTGAGTGAGTCAGTGAGTCAGTGAGTAACTGAGTATGTGAGTGAGTGAGTGAGTGTGTGAGTTTGAGTGAGTCAATGAGTTAGTGTGTGAGTGAGTGAGTTAGTGTGTGATTGAGTGTGTGAGTGTGTGTGAGTCAATGAGTTAGTGTGTGAGTGAGTGTGTGTGAGTGAGTCAATGAGTTAGTGTGTGAGTGAGTGAGTGAGTGAGTGAGTGTGTGTGAGTGAGTCAGTGAGTCAGTGAGTAACTGAGTATGTGAGTGAGTGAGTGAGTGTGTGAGTTTGAGTGAATCAATGAGTTAGTGTGTGAGTGAGTGAGTTAGTGTGTGATTGAGTGTGTGAGTGTGTGTGAGTGAATGAGTTAGTGTGTGAGTGAGTGAGTGTGTGTGAGTGAATCAATGAGTGAGTGTGTGTGTGAGTGAGTGAGTGTGTGAGTGTGTGAGTGAATGAGTGTGTGTGAGTCAATGAGTTAGTGTGTGAGAGTGAGTGAGTGAGTGAGTGAGTGTGTGTCAGTCAATGAGTTAGTGTGTGAGTGAGTGAGTGAGTGAGTGAGTGTGTGTGAGTATGTGTCAGTCAATGAGTGAGTGTGTGTGTGAGTGAGTGAGTGTGTGTGAGTCAATGAGTTAGTGTGTGAGTGAGTGAGTGAGTGTGTGAGTGTGTGTGAGTGAGTGTGTGAGTGTGTGTGAGTGAGTGTGTGAGTGAGTGTGTGTGAGTGAGTGTGTGAGTGTGTGTGAGTGAGTGTGTGAGTGAGTGAGTGTGTGTGAGTCAATGAGTTAGTGTGTGAGTGAGTGAGTGAGTGAGTGAGTGTGAGTCAATGAGTTAGTGTGTGAGTGATTGAGTGAGTTAGTTAGTGAGTTAGTGAGTGAGTGTGTGAGTGAGTGAGTGTGAGTCAATGAGTTAGTGTGTGAGTGAGTGAGTGAGTGAGTGAGTGTGAGTCAATGAGTTACTGTGTGAGCGAGTGAGTTAGTTAGTGAGCTAGTGTGTGAGTGAGTGAGTGAGTGAGTGTGTGTGAGTGAGTGTGAGTCAATGAGTTAGTGTGTGACTGAGTGAGTGAGTGTGAGTCAATGAGTTAGTGTGTGAGTGAGTGAGTGAGTTAGTTAGTGAGTTAGTTTGTGAGTGAGTGAGTGAGTGTGTGTGAGTGTGTGTGAGTCAATGAGTTAGTGTGTGAGTCAGTGAGTGAGTGTGAGTCAATGAGTTAGTGCGTGAGTGAGTGAGTGAGTTAGTTAGTGAGTCATTGTGTGAGTGTGTGCGTGAGTGTGTGTGAGTGTGTGTGAGTCAATGAGTTAGTGCGTGAGTGAGTGAGTGAGTGATTGTGAGTCAATGAGTTAGTGTGTGAGTGAGTGAGTGATTTAGTTAGTGAGTTAGTGTGTGAGTGAGTGAGTGAGTGAGTGAGTGTGTGTGAGTCAATGACTTAGTGTGAGTGAGTGAGTGAGTGTGTGAGTGAGTGAGTGAGTGAGTGAGTGAGTTAGTGTGTGAGTGAGTGGGTGAGTGAGTGAGTGTGTGTGTGTGAGTGAGTGAGTGAGTGAGTGAGAGGGTGTGTGTGTGTGTGAGTGAGTGAGTGAGTGAACGAGTGTGTGAGTGAGTCAGTGAGTCAGTGCGTAACTGAGTATGTGAGTGAGTGAGTGAGTGAGTGAGTGAGTGTGTGAGTTTGAGTGAGTCAATGAGTTAGTGTGTGAGTGAGTGAGTGAGTTAGTGTGTGATTGAGTGTGTGAGTGTGTGTGAGTAAATGAGTTAGTGTGTGAGTGAGTGTGTGTGAGTGAGTCAATGAGTTAGTGTGTGTGAGTGAGTGAGTGAGTGTGTGTGAGTGTGTGTGAGTCAATGAGTGAGTGTGTGTGTGAGTGAGTGAGTGTGTGTGAGTCAATGAGTTAGTGTGTGAGTGAGTGAGTGTGTGAGTGTGTTTGAGTGAGTGTGTGAGTGAGTGAGTGTGTGTGAGTCAATGAGTTAGTGTGTGAGTGAGTGAGTTAGTGTGTGTGAGTGAGTCAATGACTTAGTCTGTGAGTGAGTGAGTGAGTGAGTGTGTGTGAGTGTGTGTGAGTCAATGAGTGAGTGTGTGTGAGTGAGTGAGTGTGTGTGAGTCAATGAGTTAGTGTGTGAGTGAGTGAGTTAGTTAGTGAGTTAGTGAGTGAGTGTGTGAGTGAGTGAGTGTGAGTCAATGAGTTAGTGTGTGAGTGAGTGAGTGAGTTAGTTAGTGAGTTAGTGAGTGAGTGTGTGAGTGAGTGTGTGTGAGTCAATGAGTTAGTGTGTGAGTGAGTGAGTGAGTGAGTGAGTGTGAGTCAATGAGTTACTGTGTGAGTGAGTGAGTTAGTTAGTGAGCTAGTGTGTGAGTGAGTGAGTGAGTGAGTGTGTGTGAGTGAGTGTGAGTCAATGAGTTAGTGTGTGACTGAGTGAGTGAGTGTGAGTCAATGAGTTAGTGTGTGAGTGAGTGAGTGAGTTAGTTAGTGAGTTAGTGTGTGAGTGAGTGAGTGAGTGTGTGTGAGTGTGTGTGAGTAAATGAGTTAGTGTGTGAGTCAGTGAGTGAGTGTGAGTCAATGAGTTAGTGCGTGAGTGAGTGAGTGAGTTAGTTAGTGAGTCATTGTGTGAGTGTGTGCGTGAGTGTGTGTGAGTGTGTGTGAGTCAATGAGTTAGTGTGTGAGTGAGTGAGTGAGTGATTGTGAGTCAATGAGTTAGTGTGTGAGTGAGTGAGTGATTTAGTTAGTTAGTTAGTGTGTGAGTGAGTGAGTGAGTGAGTGTGTGTGAGTCAATGACTTAGTGTGAGTGAGTGAGTGAGTGTGTGAGTGAGCGAGTGAGTGAGTGAGTGAGTGAGTTAGTGTGTGCGTGAGTGGGTGAGTGAGTGAGTGTGTGTGTGAGTGAGTGAGTGAGTGAGTGAGAGGGTGTGTGTGTGTGTGAGTGAGTGAGTGAGTGAACGAGTGTGTGAGTGAGTCAGTGAGTCAGTGAGTAACTGAGTATGTGAGTGAGTGAGTGAGTGAGTGTGTGAGTTTGAGTGAGTCAATGAGTTAGTGTGTGAGTGAGTGAGTGAGTGAGTTAGTGTGTGATTGAGTGTGTGAGTGTGTGTGAGTCAATGAGTTAGTGTGTGAGTGAGTGTGTGTGAGTGAGTCAATGAGTTAGTGTGTGTGTGAGTGAGTGAGTGTGTGTGAGTCAATGAGTTAGTGTGTGAGTGAGTGAGTGAGTGTGTGAGTGTTTGTGAGTGAGTGTGTGAGTGAGTGAGTGTGTGTGAGTCAATGAGTTAGTGTGTGAGTGAGTGAGTGAGTGTGTGTGAGTGAGTCAATGACTTAGTGTGTGAGTGAGTGAGTGAGTGAGTGTGTGTGAGTGTGTGTGAGTCAATGAGTGAGTGTGTGTGTGAGTGAGTGAGTGTGTGTGAGTCAATGAGTTAGTGTGTGAGTGAGTGAGTTAGTTAGTGAGTTAGTGAGTGAGTGTGTGAGTGAGTGAGTGTGAGTCAATGAGTTAGTGTGTGAGTGAGTGAGTGAGTTAGTTAGTGAGTTAGTGAGTGAGTGTGTGAGTGAGTGTGTGTGAGTCAATGAGTTAGTGTGTGAGTGAGTGAGTGAGTGCGTGAGTGTGTGTGAGTGAGTGTGTGAGTGAGTGAGTGTGTGTGAGTCAATGAGTTAGTGTGTGAGTGAGTGAGTGAGTGAGTGAGTGTGAGTCAATGAGTTAGTGTGTGAGTGAGTGAGTGAGTTAGTGAGTTAGTGTGTGAGTGAGTGAGTGAGTGAGTGCGTGTGTGTGAGTGTGTGTGAGTCAATGAGGTAGTGTGTGAGTGTGTGAGTGAGTGTGAGTCAATGAGTTAGTGTGTGATTGAGTGAGTGAGTGAGTGTGAGTCAATGAGTTAGTGTGTGAGTGAGTGAGTGAGTTAGTTAGTGAGTTAGTGTGTGAGTGAGTGAGTGAGTGTGTGTGAGTGAGTGTGAGTCAATGAGTTAGTGTGTGAGTCAGTGAGTGAGTGTGAGTCAATGAGTTAGTGCGTGAGTGAGTGAGTGAGTTAGTTAGTGAGTCATTGTGTGAGTGTGTGCGTGAGTGTGTGTGAGTGTGTGTGAGTCAATGAGTTAGTGTGTGAGTGAGTGAGTGAGTGATTGTGAGTCAATGAGTTAGTGTGTGAGTGAGTGAGTGATTTAGTTAGTGAGTTAGTGTGTGAGTGAGTGAGTGAGTGTGTGTGAGTCAATGACTTAGTGTGAGTGAGTGAGTGAGTGAGTGTGTGAGTGAGCGAGTGAGTGAGTGAGTGAGTGAGTTAGTGTGTGAGTGAGTGGGTGAGTGAGTGAGTGAGTGTGTGTGTGTGAGTGAGTGAGTGAGTGATTGAGTGAGAGGGTGTGTGTGTGTGTGAGTGATTTAGTGAGTGAACGAGTTTGTGAGTGAGTCAGTGAGTCAGTGAGTAACTGAGTATGTGAGTGAGTGAGTGAGTGAGTGAGTGTGTGAGTTTGAATGAGTCAATGAGTTAGTGTGTGAGTGAGTGAGTGAGTTAGTGTGTGATTGAGTGTGTGAGTGTGTGTGAGTCAATGAGTTAGTGTGTGAGTGAGTGTGTGTGAGTGATTCAATGAGTTAGTGTGTGTGTGAGTGAGTGAGTGTGTGTGAGTCAATGAGTTAGTGTGTGAGTGAGTGAGTGAGTGTGTGAGTGTGTGTGAGTGAGTGTGTGTGAGTCAATGAGTTAGTGTGTGAGTGAGTGAGTGAGTGTGTGTGAGTGAGTCAATGACTTAGTGTGTGAGTGAGTGAGTGAGTGAGTGTGTGTGAGTGTGTGTGAGTCAATGAGTGAGTGTGTGTGTGAGTGAGTGAGTGTGTGTGAGTCAATGAGTTAGTGTGTGAGTGAGTTAGTTAGTGAGTTAGTGAGTGAGTGTGTGAGTGAGTGAGTGTGAGTCAATGAGTTAGTGTGTGAGTGAGTGAGTGAGTTAGTTAGTGAGTTAGTGAGTGAGTGTGTGAGTGAGTGTGTGTGAGTCAATGAGTTAGTGTGTGAGTGAGTGAGTGAGTGCGTGAGTGTGTGTGAGTGAGTGTGTGAGTGAGTGAGTGTGTGTGAGTCAATGAGTTAGTGTGTGAGTGAGTGAGTGAGTGAGTGAGTGTGAGTCAATGAGTTAGTGTGTGAGTGAGTGAGTGAGTTAGTTAGTGAGTTAGTGTGTGAGTGAGTGAGTGAGTGAGTGCGTGTGTGTGAGTGTGTGTGAGTCAATGAGGTAGTGTGTGAGTGTGTGAGTGAGTGTGAGTCAATGAGTTAGTGTGTGATTGAGTGAGTGAGTGAGTGTGAGTCAATGAGTTAGTGTGTGAGTGAGTGAGTGAGTTAGTTAGTGAGTTAGTGTGTGAGTGAGTGAGTGAGTGTGTGTGAGTGAGTGTGAGTCAATGAGTTAGTTTGTGAGTGAGTGAGTGAGTGTGAGTCAATGAGTTAGTGTGTGAGTGAGTGAGTGAGTTAGTTAGTGAGTTAGTGTGTGAGTGAGTAAGTGAGTGAGTGTGTGTGAGTGTGTGTGAGTCAATGATTTAGTGTGTGAGTGAGTGAGTGAGTGTGAGTCAATGAGTTATAGTGTGGGTGAGTGAGTGACTTACTTAGTGAGTCATTGTGTGAGTGAGTGAGTGAGTGAGTGTGTGTGAGTGTGTGTGAGTCAATGAGTTAGTGTGTGAGTGAGTGAGTGAGTGAGTGTGAGTCAATGAGTTAGTGTGTGAGTGAGTGAGTGATTTAGTTAGTGAGTTAGTGTGTGAGTGAGTGAGTGAGTGTGTGTGAGTCAATGAGTTAGTGTGAGTGAGTGAGTGTGTGAGTGAGTGAGTGAGTTAGTGTGTGAGTGAGTGGGTGAATGAGTGAGTGTGTGTGTGTGTGTGAGTGAGTGAGTGAGTGAGAGGGTGTGTGTGTGTGAGTGAGTGAGTGAGTGAACGAGTGTGTGAGTGAGTCAGTGAGTCAGTGAGTAACTGAGTATGTGTGTGAGTGAGTGAGTGAGTGAGTGTGTGAGTTTGAGTGAGTCAATGAGTTAGTGTGTGAGTGAGTGAGTGAGTTAGTGTGTGATTGAGTGTGTGAGTGTGTGTGAGTCAATGAGTTAGTGTGTGAGTGAGTGAGTGAGTGAGTGAGTGAGTGTGTGAGTGAGTGAGTGAGTGAGTGTGTGATTGTGTGAGTTAGTGAGCTAGTGTGTGAGTGTGTGTGAGTCAATGAGTTAGTGAGTAAGTGAGTGAGTGAGTGAGAGGGTGTGTGTGTGTGTGAGTGAGTCAGTGAGTGAACGAGTGTGTGAGTGAGTCAGTGAGTCAGTGAGTAACTGAGTATGTGAGTGAGTGAGTGAGTGAGTGAGTGTGTTAGTGTGTGAGTGAGCGAGTTAGCGAGTTACAAGCCGGGTGCATGAGGTGATTTGCATCTAAAACTTATTTGGCTGGGGACAAACATTCACATGAGGCTAACTTTAATATGATTCATTTATTATTTTCATTGAAGCATCTCTGCATCACAATGCTGCAAACACGGAAACATGGAGGTTTTTCCGAAATGTGTAGCCACATCAAAGTCTGTTGTGCGTTAAGACTGAGCCGTGCTGGGTTAGATTTATCCACTGTTGGGATTGTTGAGCTCTAGATGATGGCTGCTTTTGTCTGAATTGAAAGGAGGGGCACTTTTTTGTCACACTGCAGTAATTAAGAGGGATGAAATCACAAGACAGATCTGCCCTGCTCTGCCACACAGCCTTACAGTAAAACCCTCAAATCTTCCCCTCAAATCCAAATCCGGCACTGGTTTTACTTTCTCCCTGGTATGGTAATTAACTGAGCAGTTACTGCAACCGATTGGCCAGACTGTCTTCACACCTGAATCTCAAACCTCTGGTGTCTATGAAGCATTCTGTGTGTCTATAACAGCTAGCTCTGGTGTCTATGAAGCATTCTGTGTGTCTATAACAGCTAGCTCTGGTGTCTATGAAGCATTCTGTGTCTATAACAGCTAGCTCTGGTGTCTATGAAGCATTCTGTGTGTCTATAACAGCTAGCTCTGGTGTCTATGAAGCATTCTGTGTGTCTATAACAGCTAGCTCTGGTGTCTATGAAGCATTCTGTGTGTCTATAACAGCTAGCTCTGGTGTCTATGAAGCATTCTGTGTGTCTATAACAGCAAGCTCTGGTGTCTATGAAGCATTATGTGTGTCTATAACAGCTAGGTCGCTATTAGAAGCAAGAGTACTACAAAGTGAAACAAAAAGCCAACAGCGCTTGCAATTGCTTTTCCTCAACGGCAACAGCTATCAAAAAACTATATAAAGATATAAAAGAGATATAAAAATAAAAGCAGTATAGAAATAGATATAAAATACAAAATGGAGGGGAGTGGGGGAGTTGATGATGGAGGAGTATTTTGTTGTCAACACAGGACCACAGCCAGGCTAAATAATCCTGCATTGTATGTCTTTAAACAGTAACACTTTGAAGGGTCCTACATAAGAGCTATATAATTCATTCATAAGCACTACATAGTTCATAAGTGCTTATTGTCAATAACCTCAAATAGGTATATGGTGTGTTCTGCCAACATTGATGACATATACCAGGGGTGTCAACATCCAGTCCTGGAGGGCTGCAGTGTCTGCTGGTATTTGCGGTTTCCTTTGAATCAGCGGCCAATTCCAGGACTGGAGTTTGGCACCCCTGACACACACAGTGTCATTCCTTTTGGTATATCATGGTAATGTCACTTACATCACATTACATTACATTACATTACATTACATTAATGGCATTTGGCAGACCCTCTTATCCAGAGTGACATACAGTTGATTAGACTAAGCAGGAGACAATCCTCCCCTAGAGCAATGCAGGGTTAAGGGCCTTGCTCAAAGGCCCAACGGCTGTGTGGATCTTATTGTGGCTACACCAGGGTTCGAACCACTGACCTTTTTGGTCCCAGTCATTTACCAGTCACTGACCTTTTGGGTCCCAGTCATTTACCTTAACCACTACGCTACAGACCGCCCACTTGCTGCATGAATGTTGACAAAGCTATGACACACCATGTGCCAATTTGCAGTTATTGACATAATCACTCATGAATGCTGTGTGCTGTGTACTGCATATGAAGGAGTTATATAGGAGTTATTCAAAGAATGTGATACCCTTTAAACTATCAGCACAGAAAGACAAAAGAATAAACTGATATATGCGGTCAGGAGGAACGGCCTGTCCGTTGTCCCTGAGGTGACCTGTGTGGCCATGCCCCCTCGACCAGCACGGCCATCGTTGCCGCTGGAAAAACGCAGTTCGACGGTGGCGTTGGTGTCATGGTAGGGGCGAGGTAGGGTCCACCGGGCCTGGCAGGTGTAGAGACCCTCGTCCTCTTTCGTGACCTTCTGCAGCCTGAACTCACCGTCCGCCTCCGCCGAGAGACTCTGCCCCTGGAGAGGGCGGGGTTACACACGGTGACGCACTTACTGCAGAACTTTGGATAAAAGTGTCTGCTAAATAATTGGATCGTAAGGTAGTGTGTGTGTGTGTGTGTGTGTGTGTGTGTGTGTGTGTGTGCTACGCTGACACTTTTCTTTCACACACAAGAGCAAAAACAACTGTGTATGTAACTTGACTGTATATATTTGAACAGAGTGTGTCTTTTCTTCTCCAATTTCCAGACTACATACTTTTCACACAGTGACGGGCATCAGTCAAATCGATTCCCCGCCCTTCAAAAACTCAGCTCAGCTTCACTCGTGTATTCTTCTGTTTCAGCTTGCACTTAATTGGTTGTTATGTGGGCGGGGTCAGCATGCGATTGGCTGTGGGGCTTGTGGGTGGTGTCAGCGCACGGTTGGCAGTGGGGATTGTGGGCAGGGTCAGTACGTGATTGGTGGCGGGGTTTGTGGGCGTGGTCTCACCCTGGGGTTCCAGAGACTGTATTGGTCGGCAGGCGGGGTGCTGTTGCAGAGGATGGTCACGGCTCCTCCCTCTTTCACGCCCTGGTTGCGTGGCATCACTGTGGCGGACAGCTGGACTAGATGGGTGGAGAAAAACAACAACCTTTGAGTGCAGTCCATAAGTATTTAGACAGAGGTACCAATTTCCGTTCTTTTGGCTGTGTCCCTCAGCATGTTGGGCCTGAAGTGAAATAATAAATCCTAAATAATAAAGGTTAAAGACTGTCACCTTCCATTTGAGGGTATTTGCATCCGTGTTGGGTGATCCTTGTAGGAACTGCATCCCTTTTTACATTACATCACATTAATGGCAGTTGGCAGACCCTCTTATCCAGACTGACTTACAGTTGATTAGACGAAGCAAGAGACAATCCTCCCCTGGAGCAATGCAGGCGTAAGGGCCTTGCTCAAGGGCCCAACGGCTGTGCAGATCTTACTGTGGCTACACCGGGGATCGAACCACCGACCCTGTGGGTCCCAGTCATTTACCTTAACCACTACGCTACAGGCCGCCCATGTTTACACATAGCCTCTCCATTCTCCCTCTCAGTCCATTTCTTTTGGCATCTCAACTGCTTCTGATCAGTCAGGTGCCTTCAGCCTCTTCCCCCCGTGCAGGGAAAAGGAGGCTCACAGTATCTGGTCTTTATTCTAGGCTTCTGATTGGCTTTGGAGTCCGTCGTTGGCATTGACCAATACGAGGACCGGAGCGGTGTCACTGACAGTCAAGGAGCACGGAACCAAGCGACCCTCTGTCCAAATATGCCGACAGACTGCACTGCATCGTGCAAGCTTGCACAGGCGCGGTACCCGTTCCAAGAGGAACCGGCGATTCCGCAGCAGAACCCTGTCGTGTCAAAGGGATTCTTCGTTGGGCAAAGCGCTTCTTTAGGAGCTTTCACTTCACACCTATGACAGCGGGTCTCACTCAGAGGTACGAGCCACAGGAAGGAAAAGATCAGCAGTGGAGCGAGGCCAAGTACTGAGAAATGAGCGGAACTGAAAATAGGTCCACAGGCGGAAATGAAAGAGGCACGAAATGAAAGAAGGCAGAGCATTGAGCATTTTGTGTGTGTGTGTGCGTGTGTGTGTGCGTGTGTGTGTGCGTGTTTATGTGTGTATGTGTGTGTGTACGTGTGCGTGTGTGTGTGTGCGTGTGTGTGTGTGCATGTGTGTGCGTGTGTGTGTATGTGTGTGTGTGTGTGTGTGTGTGTGTGCGTGTTTATGTGTGTATTGTGTGTGTGTGTGCACGTATGCGTGTGTGTTTATGTGTGTATGTGTGTGTGTTTGTGCAAGTGTGCATGAGTGTTTATGTGTGTATGTGTGTGTGTGTGTGCTTGTGAGTGCGTGTGTGTGTGTGTGTGTGTGTGTGTGTGTGTGTGTCTGTACTCACCCTCAGTCTGTGCCTGTGGAGCATTTCTGTGGAAATACTGTAGAACCCCTCCCACACACTGCACACACACACATGCACGGATGTAAACACAGATTCACACACACACACACACACACACACACAAATTCAAGCGCAAACTCACAAACACAGACTCGCACAGATAAAAATGGCCTCGCTCAGAAGGAGAAAACAAACTAGTGGTCTGCACTAGTAGTGTTAGAGGCGATAACGCAACGCGCCACACAAACCTGCACAGTGAATTGTTAAATCGTCGCTCCTGGCGACGCTGGCCTTGTTCCGGGCCGCGCAGGAATACTTAGCGTTGCGGTCGGGTCTGCCCGGCACCGTTAGCGTTACCCCCTCCCCGATTACATCTCCGTCACAACTCCAGGATATCTCCGCCTTCCCGGCGCTACAGGTGAGTGTCACACCATCCTGGCTGCATTCTTGCATCACCGAGGGCCTGGACACCCGCTCTAGAAGAAAAAAACGAAACGAATTTAAACATTTTTAAAGGCAAGTGGTGACAGAACGCAGGGAACAACGAATGCGCCCCGCACAGCAATATGGCTTCTAATCCGCAGCGCAGATGGGGGGAGACCGGGGACGGTTTAAACAACGGGTCACTTGTAACAACATCGATTTGACCAACAATGTGATCACTTTTGTCCAGACCTTTCCACTTTGAGTTGTTTGATGACTCTCTATGAAATATTGGGTGATTTTGAGTTACAATAATTCTCTTCTCGTCTATTTTCTGTTTAGCAGTCCCAATACTGTAAAGGTTTTTTTACTTCTGTGGCCGTAATAAGCAGTTTCTCTAGTCAAGTGTGTTGCTTCAAATTCATGCTAGCTTCAAACCCACATGCCAAAGTAACGGGCTATGTAATGGCAATATAATTGTGAAAATGATGATATTATAAAAAATGTATATTTGTAAAATGGATTCTGTTTTCAAATTATGTCAGAAACAAGCCATTTTATATTTTATGTTCAAGAATACAAGTCTTTACTTTGTTTTATAGAAAACAATGTAGTTTAGGCCTATGCACAAGTTCTAGTGTAAATCTTATCGTGTAGGTAAGTCAATTATCTGTTCCTGTTACATCCATCGAAGCTAGTGTTACAACTCACCCCTGTAGTAGGGTAGGTTCTAACAGTGGAATCCTTTGTATTTGACATTAACTCATCCATTCTGTGATATTGTAGGCATGTAAATGACTAGTATTTGCACTAT
The DNA here is from genome assembly GCF_963514075.1 of Conger conger. Classification (NCBI taxonomy): domain Eukaryota; kingdom Metazoa; phylum Chordata; class Actinopteri; order Anguilliformes; family Congridae; genus Conger; species Conger conger. The sequence continues at coordinate 61,940,516 of NC_083766.1, forward strand.
ATACTTATGGGGTAATAATGGTACTAATGATAATGCATTTCACTTGCTGAAGAGCCTGAAGACAGGGACCCTTCAAAAGAAAGACGATCGACTGCAGTTACATTCTGGAAAAGCAATTCCAAAGATGATGCCAAATGTTTTTTGCATTTAAGAGCGATGCAACCAAATATTAGACTTTATTGCTTTATTTGCCACCAATGCCTTTTTAATGCCAATGGTTGCGACTTCAGTCTCACAATGGCAGCTTCTCCCCATTGCAGCCATGCCTTTTCAAACTGTGAGCTAACGTTAGCTAACGTTCGCGGCGAGCAGAAAAGTTAGCAATAAGTTGGCGAATGCTAGCTAACGTTTGCCATTTTGAACGCACATCAGCAGTGAGTGTCACATCAGCGTTAGAATGTTCAGTGAAGAACATTCCGATCACATTGTTTGTGACCTCACACCTGGGTGGACGACCATGGGTTTCCTTGGCTTACCGATCACACACAGGTTGACTGCTGCGTGCCCGCATTGCACTCCATTAGAGTCGAAGAGCTCAGCCTTGTACTCTCCTGAGTCGAGTGTCTGTAGCTCCACGAACCGCAGTGACCCATCTGCCATCACGTTCAAAGATTTGCCTAAAGTAATAACGTCTCTCCTTTTCCTGAAAATATCCGTTGAGTTGAGCTTCCAGGTCAAGGCACTCTCTCCATTACAGCTCTTGCGGCCTTGGATGTCTATCGTCAGGGATTCACCCACGGCACGGTATGTGCAGGACTCCTCGGAACCTGGCAACACTGGAGAGAGGCAGAGAGTACACCACTTAATATGACAATTTGCGTCAAATTCGCCCGCCCACAAACGGTTACTTTGCTCAGTTCTTTATTTTATTTTTTTATGAATAGAGGAACATTCGAGAAGGGCGGGTCTAAGAGAATGTGGGGAAGTGCAGGAGGAATCCACAAAAAGCTGGCCGATACA
>NC_083766.1:61943975-61963975 GCF_963514075.1 Conger conger
AACCGGTGACTTACCTCGGGCGGGATCCGACAGGACGAGTAGAGCCACAGCCACAGCCACCATCTTCATGAAAGAATCCATCTTTGAGTTCAAACACACTCTCCTGGGGAGGGCTGAGGGGCGTGTGGAGGTGTTGCGCGCGGTCCCCCGGTGTCTCTGCGCTATAAAGGTCTCAGCTGTGCCCTGCAACATGTGCAGGCGAGGCTGCAGGAAGGTGTCAGCTCTGCTGCACGTCTCTCTTCCTCCAGCCCCACCGCAGAGCCATACTGCCTCCTCTCAGTCTCACTATACACTCTATACACACACTATACTCACCCTATACACTCTATACACACACTATACACACTATACACACTCTATACACACTCTATACACACACTATACTCACTATATACACTCTATACACTCTATACACTCTATACACACACTATACACACTCTATACACTCTATACACACACTATACACACTCTATACACACTCTATACACTCTATACACACACTATACACACTCTATACACTCTATACACTCTATACACACACTATACACACTCTATACACTCTATACACACACTATACACACTCTATACACTCTATACACACACTATACACACTCTATACACACTATACACACACTATACACACTCTATACACTCTATACACTCTATACACACACTATACACACTCTATACACTCTATACACACACTATACACACTCTATACACACTATACACACACTATACACACTCTATACACACTATACACACACTATACACACTCTATACACACACTATACACACTCTATACACTCTATACACACACTATACACACTCTATACACTCTATACACACACTATACACACTCTATACACACTATACACACACTATACACACTCTATACACTCTATACACTCTATACACACACTATACACACTCTATACACTCTATACACACACTATACTCACTATATACATTATACACACTCTATACACACTATACTCACTATATACATTATACACACACTGCACTCTATACACACTCTATACACACACACTATACACAGACTATACACACTATATACTCTATACACACACTATACTCACTATATACATTATACACACTCTATACACACTATACACACACTATACACACTCTATACACTCTATACACTCTATACACACACTATACACACTCTATACACACACTATACTCACTATATACATTATACACACTCTATACACACTATACTCACTATATACATTATACACACTCTACTATACACACTCTATACACTCTATACACACACTATACGCACTCTCACCCTCTCCCTCTCACTCTCACTCTCACTCTCACTCTCAAATTCAAATTCAAATTCAAATTCAAATTCAAATTCAAATTCAAATTCAAATTCAAATTGCTTTATTGGCATGACAAAATTTGTATTTGTATTGCCAAAGCATGGCAAGGAACGTGTTAAAACAGGTGAAAATAACACAGTAATATGATTATATATTCAATTTAAACACGATAATAATGAACAATAATAAATCTATATATACATATATATACACACATATACATGCATATTCATACACAAGTATATCCACATATATACACACATACATATAATTAGACAGAATTTTTTCCAACATACTTATAACAAGCTAATCTAATAATAACAGTTTATATAACAGGTAAATTCAATATGTGTGTGTGTGTGTGTGTGTGTGTGTGTGTGTGTGTGTGTGTGTGTGTGTGTGTGTGAATTGTAGAATTGTATGTTTGTTTTGTCACTCACTGTCTCTGAGTATGTGACATTCAGACACATATTTCACTGCAATATGTGCAGTTGGTCCCTCCCCCAAGACTATCGGCAGTTGGTTGCTCTCTTCTAGATGGAGAAAGTAGGGGATATGTTTTTTTAATTAATTAAAATATTTTTCTCTGATATTTTTGTATTTTTCACATTTTAGAAGGCAGTGCACCTCCGTTTCAACCTCACCTGTCATACAGTGACCACATATCCTCTGTTCTTTTGGTAGCCAGGACTTTTTATGTCTACCTTTTTCAATGGCTAGGTTGTGGTCACTGAGTCTGTACTTGGTAAGGAGTCGTCTCTGCTTCATATCTCGGACAGATATTCAGTCAATTTGTATTCTTGTTTTAGGGCCAGGTAGCAAGTAAGCTTGTTTTGTGTTTTGGTTTGGTTGTTCCAATGTTCCAGATAAGTGGTTTTATTTTGTTTAGCAATTTGGTTTATTCTGATTTGTGTTTGTGAAGCAGTGCTGGCCTGAGAGATGCTCTTGTTACGTGTGAGCTGATTGGTTAGTTTCAGTGAAGCAGTGTTGTTAGGTGTGAGATGATTAGTTAGTCTCAGTACCAGCTGACTTAGTGGACTCTTTTCAGGGTTCAGCTCTTGGGTTTGAAATGCATGGAACTGCAGTCATGTTTTGGGACTTGATTTCAGATGCATCCAGAATTTGTGACCTTTTTTGTATGTTTATAATCAATGGGAATCGTCCTAATTCAGCCCTGCATGCATTGTTTGGTGTTTTTTGTTGGATGTTTAAAATTGTTCTGAAGAATTCTGCATGTAGGGCTTCAATTGGATGCTTCTCCCATCTAATGTAGTCGTGTTGACTGAGTGGACCCCATACTTCACTTCCATATAAAGCAATTGGCAGGATTACACTGTCAAATATTTTTGACCAGATTCTGATTGGAATGTCAATCTGGAAGAATTTTTTTCTGATTGCATAGAAGGCTCTGCAGGCCTTTTCTTTCAGTGAATTCACTGCCAGACCAAAGTTTCCTGAGGCACTCATTTTCAGGCCCAGGTAATTATAGGACAGGGTGTGTTCTAGGGCGGTGTTTCCTAGACTGAGCGTGTTTGCTTTCCTGAGATCTTGCCTTTTTTTGGAAGATCATGATTTTAGATTTTTTATGGTTTGCTGTCAGGGCCCAGTTCTGGCAGTACTGCTCTAGCAGGTCCAGATACTGCTGTAGCCCCTGTTCAGTGGGCGACAGCAGCACCAGGTCATCTGCATAGAGGAGGGATTTAACTTCCATCTTGTTTAGTGTTAGGCCAGGGGCTGTAGATTATTCCAATAACACCGCAAACTCATTTATATAGATTTTAAATAGAGTAGGGGGCAAGTTGCATCCCTGCCTAACACCTCGCCCTTGAGTGAAAAGATCAGTCCTTTTATTGCCATAAATTGATATAAATTTGTATAAATTGATTTAATTATGTCATATACTTTACCCCCTACACCGCTTTGAAGAATTTTATAATATAAACCTTCCTGCCAAATTGAATCAAATGCTTTTTTAAAGTCAATAAAGCATGTAAACATTTTTCTTTTCATTTGTTGGTGTACATGTTGATTAATTACGGTGTGTAGGGTGTAAATATGATCAGTAGTTCGGTGATTTGGTAGAAAGCCAATTTGTCCTTTACTCAAGACATTGTGTTTGGTAAGGAACATGTTCTGAAAATGTGGCTGTTGCCAGCAGAATCCACAATATCTTTCTCTGATCCTGTTCTGGCATTTAAATCTCCGGTCAGTAGGACATTACCCTGGGCCTGGTAATGCCTGATCTCCGAATGGAGAATTTCAAATAAATTGTCATCAAAGTATGGTGACTCTAAAGGGGGAATGTAGGCCGCACAAATGTATATGTCATTATTACATTCAGTGGTGTTTTTGTTTAATTTTAGCCACATATATGTTGGTTTTCTTTCAATTTCAAATAGATTTGATGATAGTTCCTCTTTGTACCATATCACCACCCCTCCTGAGTCTCTGCCATGTTTAATAGTGTTATGTTTTAGGGATGGAAGTAAAATTTCTGGATAGTTTGGGGGACAGTGAGTGTTTGTGTTGTCACGGCACCATGTCTCTAAGAGAACAATGATGTCATGACCAGATATGTGTGTGTGGAATTCCGAATTTGTGGTTTTAATTCCAAATGTCGATGAATACAAACCCTGAATATTCCAAGAGCTAATTAGTAATGATCTCATTTTCAATAAAATTTAATTTGTTATAGATCTGTACAATAAAAAGCAATAAAGACAAATCAAGAGGTAACAACAGAGGAACAAGTGGTAAAAAAATAGGCTATACATGCATATACATCCATATATACAAACATATATATACACATACGTATACATATATGCACATATACACATATATACACCCATTTTTCTTTTCTTTTTTATATATACGTATAGACATACTTATCCTATAATTCTACGGATGAGCTGTAGTAATTGCCTCACCTCTCCATAGTCTGGAGAATCTGGGTGGTTCCTCCCAGACAGTACCTGAGCGTAGGTGGGCTGTGTGTTAGGCACTCTGTTGTGCTGTGCTCCTCTGTTGTAGGCCGTGCCAGATGTGTTGTCTCCAGGCCAGGCTGTGTGGGGTGGGGGCCTCCTCTGAGATGGGTTGGCTGTGGCGGTTTTCGGGGGCTGTGGTGGGGGCTGGTTCCCTGCAGTAGGCTGTGAGCAGGGTGGGGTAGGTGCTGGGTGTAGCTCTGTCCGGTTGTTCTCAGGCTGTGATGCTGATGGAGGGCTGGGGTCCTGAGTGGGGGCGGTGCTGGGCTTGGGGCTGGCCTGTGGCTCTGCCTGACTGCTCTCAGTCTGTGATGTGCAGTCTGTGGTCTGCAGTGATTCTGAGGGCTGAGCTGCTCTCAGTCTGTGATGTGCAGTCTGTGGTCTGCAGTGATTCTGAGGGCTGAGCTGCTCTCAGTCTGTGATGTGCAGTCTGTGGTCTGCAGTGATTCTGAGGGCTGAGCTGCTCTCAGTCTGTGATGTGCAGTCTGTGGTCTGCAGTGATTCTGAGGGCTGAGCTGCTCTCAGTCTGTGATGTGCAGTCTGTGGTCTGCAGTGATTCTGAGGGCTGAGCTGCTCTCAGTCTGTGATGTGCAGTCTGTGGTCTGCAGTGGTTCTGAGGGCTGAGCTGCTCTCAGTCTGTGATGTGCAGTCTGTGGTCTGCAGTGATTCTGAGGGCTGAGCTGCTCTCAGTCTGTGATGTGCAGTCTGTGGTCTGTGAGCAGCTCATCTCTGAGACTGAGGATCTGCGTGTCTCTCTGCTCCAGGTCCTCCTTTAAATCCCTCAGTTCTGCTCTTAGGGTCTCATTTTCCTGACGGAGATCAGTTGTGCTCTCTCCTAGTTGTCCCATTTGTTTGGGTTTCCTCTTTGAATTGGGTAAATTCAGTTGTGAGTCTCTGCATACTGTTTATCTCCGACAGTTTATTCTCTCTCATTTCAATTAATTCTACCTCTAGGAGGGATAGGCAGTCCTGGATGCGCTGTACAGACAGCGGTGTTCTGGGTGTGGCAGGGCTGTGAGTGGCTGTCAGTGTGCTGGAGGAGGCTGGCTGGGCAGGGCTGGGCACTGTGTGTGTCAGGGAGGCTGATACGGTCACACTGGGAGCAGATGGGGCTTTATAGGGCACAGAGGATTTCTTCTGTTCAATTTCATGTTTTAGTCTCTGAAAGTTATTCTCAAACTGCTGTAATTTTAATTCAGATCCTTGAATCATGACAGTACCGTTGTTATATATATTGATGTTAAATTTGGGGGTGGTGTCTAGGTACAATTGCCTCATTGTTTTATTGCCGCCCATTTTCATGTTTTTATCATCTGCACGGAGAGCAGAATGCCAGGCTTCTGGGTGCTCTGTGTAGAACAGCAGGTCCGATTTCACCTCTCTCTCATTCAGCACAGTAAAATCTGCTCTGAGCGTCTCTGGAGTCTCTTTCAGTAGTCTAGCTTTGTGCCTCTTTCTCCCTGTTTCACTGCTGACTTCTTCAGGGTAGCTGATTGCTAGGTTACGCAAGCTCCACCCACTATTCCGCTGTAGAAATGTATCCATTTCCAACTGTCAAAATGTCTGCTGCTCACTCACTCTAGCTGCAGGCTAACTGGATTAGCTATTTGACTAGCAAGAAACGTATTAATTATATAAAGAAACCTACCTATTTACTTTATCCAGGTTATTTTGTTCCTGTCTTTCCTCCTGTCTCCTTTTTGTTCTTGGGATGTCTTTTTATTGTGTTTTCTCTGATTTGTTCCACTTCTCCTGTTGTTGCAGGTGACAGTTCTGTGGCCGTTGGGCTAGCTAGCTATGTTTTATTTCTGTAATATTTTGCCCCCTTTTTTCAGTTTTATGCTAAGGTCCTTTTACTGTTGAAGTAACTCAAGTTGTTAAAAAAAGTTTAGCAGATCATAATCATGAGCTCTCTCTCAGGCTGTCTCTCTCTCTCTCTCTCTTTCTCGCTCTCTCTCTCTCTCTCTCTCTCCCACTCTCACTCTCACTCTCACACTTACTCTTTCACTCTCGTGCACACACTATACACACGCACACACTTGTGCACACACACACACACACACACACACACACACACACTCTCTCCCTCTCTCGCCTCCATGTTATTTATTCATCATTATCTACAGCGAGGCAGGTAGCACTGGGGCAGGTAGCACTGGGGCAGGTAGGGCTGGGGCAGGTAGGGCTGGGGCAGGTAGGGCTGGGGCAGGTAGCACTGGGGCAGGTAGCACTGGGGCAGGTTGGGCTGGGCTCTTGCACAGGAACCTGCAGAGTAGCCTGCCTCTCTGAAGAATAAATGATAATGAACTGATTTCTTTGTTCATATAGCGTTACATAGTTACAAGGTGCTTTGCAGAAAAAAACAAACACAAGATTGAATATAACCCCCAAAATAAAACGTTACAGCAAAATGGAGTAAACACATGACAAGCTTATGAGTGTCACTGTGAAAATGTGTCCTCCCGCCAGGGGTGAAGTTGTGCAGTCCCCTAATATACCGTATAAACAAGAAAATATGTAAATATGTAATAATATGCAAAAAATGGCTTGCATGGGTGTGCTGGTTGCGTTTTATTTTTGTGTTTTTTTTGTGACCTAAAGGATAGTGAGGTGCAGTTACTGTTACAGCATAAAAGTGTTACTACATTACAATAAAGCTGGCTAGCACGGTAGTAAAGTGCTGACAGAGGTTATTACAGGATAATATACTGTTATTATAGGATAATTGTCACGTTTCATGCTTGTCATGTCATGTTTTATGTTTAGTTATTGTCTTGGTTATGTTATTGTCATGTCACGTGTTATGTTAGTCTAGTCTCACCACGTTTTTAAGTTTCATGTCATGTTATGTTTCATGTTTAGTTGTTGTTACGATTTAATTGTTAGTCTTGCCATGTCATGTTATATAGTTTATTGTCATAGTTTTGCAAACTTGTTATGTCACTATTTATGTTTCATGTTACGTTGTACTGGTTATTGATTCGCATACACTTTTTCATGTCTTTCTGCAAACCTTGCATTCCTGCTTTCTCTCTCTCCCTTTCTGTCACTCACACCCTAATTGTTTCAATTCCCCTTGTCTACTTACTAATCTACTAATGCTAGATCAGGATTGGGTGATACTAACATTCTAATCATGTGTTCATGTTACCTTATGTTTCCTGTGCATGTCATTTACTAATTTACTAATGCTAGGGCAGGATAGGTTTATTACTCATGATTACTAATTACCTCGTTAACTTGTCAATCCTCCACACCTGAATTCCATTCTCTTGCTGCTCTCAAGCTAATTGTCTACACCTGTCTTCACCTGCATATAAAGCTCAGTTTCATGTCTGGTCTTTGCAAAATTGTTGCCTCTTGTTCGTCAGTGCATCGTTTGAGTGGTTTTGTCAAGCCATTGTCTACCTGTTACGATCCAAGCCTGTTTATTGACCAAAGATTATTGACTTCTGTTTTGTTGACCATTGCCTGCCTGTGCCACGACTTTGCCTGCTATTTTTGTGCTTTTGCCCCGCGGAGCAGACTTTGGTCTTGACTCTTGCACCGTCATTGACCCTGAGCCTGCCTACCGCCCGCCTGTACTTCTGCCCTGCTGACAGCTTTCCTGGCTACCGGACTTCCCGCATGGTGTACCGACTACGAGACTGCCTTCTCCCTCAGTACTGCACTTTGGTTTTTTGGCTGGATTTTGAACATTGAACATTGATCAGTATGAACATTGCTTGTTTTTTGACCACTCTCTCTGGATATTCCCTGAATAAAGCCCTGAAGGGACTTTATTACACCACTGTCTTATTCAGCACAGTAAAATCTGCTCTGAGCGTTTCTGGAGTCTCTTTCAGTAGTCTAGCTTTGTGCCTCTTTCTCCCTGTTTCACCGCTGACTTCTTCAGGGTAGCTGATTGCTAGGTTACGCAAGCTCCGCCCACTATTCTGCTGTAGAAATGTATTCATTTCCAACTGTCAAAATGTCTGCTGCTCACTCACTCTAGCTGCAGGCTAACTGGATTAGCTATTTGACTAGCAAGAAACGTATTAATTATATAAAGAAACCTCGTGCATTTTGGGTCCAACCCCCCATGCACCCGTCTCAATAATAGTATTATTACAGGGTAATATATGTAATTACAGGATAACAGATGTTATTCCAGGGTAATAAAGTCTTGTTACAGGATAAGAGATGCCATTACAGGATAATAAAGTCTTGTTACGTGATAATGTTATTACAGGATAATAAAGTCTTGTTACAGGATAATTGAGTGTTAAGCTGTGTGTGTTGCTCTGGGTAATAATGTAAATGCCACACACATACGCCTGGCCCTTTGAGCACTGAGGAGTTGGAAAAAATCTTGCTCATGTCCAGGTCTTCTGCTAGCGGCAGAATAATAAGTTTGCAACAGCTGTGCTCAGTTTAAACATATTAATGAACACAATAAAAAATAATACTACATTTTAATTTGTGTGATTTTGCTTCTCCCATGCACAAACCGCTGCACAGTACAATGAAAAACAGACAGAACAACATGGGTAAAATGGAGAAAAGCCAAGAGCTACACCAGCATCCTCTTCCAGGTACAGAGACCTGTCACAAACACACTTTAAAAATACATCAGCGACTGCAACCACAGAAATAAACCCTGCTCAAAACAGACTGCTGAAACCTTGGTTTAAAATGAACAGGCAAAGACTCTTCTTCTCAAGGTATAAACATGTAAACAGCCAATTAGCCAAGTGAGGTTCCTAGTTTGCGTAACGATTATTGACCACAGAAAGTGGAATTTTAAGAGCCGAGATGTAGCAGGGAGTTTTCAGCAAAAACAAGAGAAGAGATAAAACAGATACACTCACCCTCTCTCACACACTCACACACACATACACTGACTCACACTCACACTCACACACACTGCACTCAGAGATTAAACAGACAGACAGACAGACACACACACACACTGCAATCAGAAATTAAATTGCAGCGCTCAGCTTGAGCGAAAGGTCAGTGGTTCAGGGCCGACTGCAGGGTTCATTGCGGTTAATGTAGTGTGACCGGGGTGAACGTGGTGTACCTGTTTGAAGAGATACACAGAGGAGAGAGAGAGAGAGAGAGAGAGAGAGAGAGGTGTCACATCCGCCTGTGAGTTTATCATAGGTGAAGGTGCAGATACTGAGTGCACACACACACACACACATACACACACACACACACACACACTCATGCGCACACGTACACACACACACATACACACACACACACACTCATGCGTACACACACACACACACGCACACACACCTACACACACATTTACATGCACATGTGCATACAAACACAGACTCACACTCATAAGCACATGCTTACACACACTCATATGCACCTGCACGCACACACACACATGCACACACACACACACACACACATATAGAGACACACACTATGCACTCTCTCACACGCTCACACTCTCACACACACAGACACACACTATACACTCTCTCACACACACAGACACACACTATACACCCTCTCACTCGCACAAACACACAAACAAACACACACACTGTTTTCAGGAAATTAAAACCATCTGCATATTGTAATCAGCCAGAATAATTTATCTGAACTGTCATTTCATATTATAGTTCATAAATATAGAAATAAATACATGCACTAATGTGTATGTCCAGGTACTACCATTTCAGTGGATAACCAGATAAGGCTTGTCTGCCATCTAGTGGCTCGGACTGCAATTACGCCTAAAACGTACATGACGTAATGTGGGATGAATTCACTGTGTTTTCTCTTGGTGTGCCAGTTACACTCTGAACCAAGAAAAGGGGAGGGGAACTGTTTGATGTTCATACACACACAAATATGGGCACACACACACACAGACACACACAGACACACACAGACAATACAGAATAATGAAATCATGCATTTGATTGTACGGGGAGTGATTCTGACTGGACACACGGAATAACAGTGTTGGGCAGTCTGTGTGAAAACACGACTCATAACCCAGGGGGACAGGCCGGCAGTGGCATTCATTGGTCAGATTATTTGAATTCCTCCTCAGTGCGATCCCAGGGCCAGCGTGCTGCACTCTGCCCCCAGCGTTAAACGATCCCAGGGCCAGCGTGCTGCACTCTGCTCCCAGCGTTAAACGATCCCAGGGCCAGCGTGCTGCACTCTGCCCCCAGCGTTAAACGATCCCAGGGCCAGCGTGCTGCACTCTGCCCCCAGCGTTAAACGATCCCAGCGCCAGCGTGCTGCACTCTGCCCCCAGCGTTAAACGATCCCAGGGCCAGCGTGCTGCACTCTGCCCCCAGCGTTAAACGATCCCAGGGCCAGCGTGCTGCACTCTGCCCCCAGCGTTAAACGATCCCAGGGCCAGCCTGCTGCACTCTGCCCCCAGCGTTAAACGATCCCAGCGCCAGCGTGCTGCACTCTGCTCCCAGCGTTAAACGATCCCAGGGCCAGCGTGCTGCACTCTGCTCCCAGCATTAAACGATCCCAGGGCCAGCGTGCTGCACTCTGCTCCCAGCATTAAACGATCCCAGGGCCAGCCTGCTGCACTCTGCCCCCAGCGTTAAACGATCCCAGGGCCAGCGTGCTGCACTCTGCCCCCAGCGTTAAACTCACCGTATCGATTCCAGGAAGAAGAAAGGCCAGCTGGGACGAGAGGACGGACGTAAAATAATCCAATGATGAAAAACACCCTGGGCAGCCTGTAGCCTAGCAGCTAACATGCCTGTAGCCTAGTGGCTAAGGTGTCTGTAGCCTAGCAGTTAAGGTGTCTGTCGTCTAGTGGCTAAGGTGTCTGTAGCCTAGCAGCTAACGTGCCTGTAGCCTAGCAGCTAACGTGCCTGTAGCCTAGCAGCTAACGTGCCTGTAGCCTAGCGGCTAAGGTGTCTGTAGCCTAGCAGCTAACGTGCCTGTAGTCTAGTGGCTAAGGTGTCTGTAGCCTAGCAGCTAAGGTGTCTGTAGCCTAGCAGCGAACGTGCCTGTAGCATAGTGGCTAAGGTGCCTGTAGCCTAGTGGCTAAGATGCCTGTAGCCTTGCGGCTAAGGTGCCCGTAGCTTAGCGGCTAAGGAGCCTGTAGCCTAGTGGCTAAGGTGTCTGTAGCCTAGTGGCTAAGATGCCTGTAGCCTAGCGGCTAAGGTACATGACTGGGACCTGGAAGGTTGGTGGTTCAAGCCCAAGTGTAGCCACAATTAGATCCATGCAGCTATTGGTTGCTTGCTCCAGGGGGGGATTGTCCCCTGCTTACTCTAATCAACTGTGAGTCACTTGGGATAAAAGCGTCAGCTAAAAGACATTGCAGAGATGAGATGACAAACTGAAGAGCACCTGGCCTTGGGGAAGAGACAGTGGTAGAGAACGCAGGAGAACGCAAACGCCAGCCTCCTCTGCACAGCGTGCACTTCCAGTGTCCCCAGAAGACCTCAGAACACTGACGCTTACTCCCACACACACACACACACACACACACACACACAAACAAAAAAACTTGAGAAAACTGAAACTTAAACTTAAACTTAAACACAGGCGAGGTGCCGTCTCTCCAAACACAGGCTGGAGGTGAACAGCAGGATGCACGGTGAGGGAGAGAGATGGATCGGAGGTGTTCAGTGCGATCGCTTTCTTCATGAGAGAGAGGGGAAGGGGGGGCTGGTAGGGTGGGGTGGGGGGGGGATGTGGGTAAGTTTGCAGATCAGTGATCTCCTGAACAGAGCGTTAGTGTGCATGATCAAGAACACACGCACATGTACACACACACACACACTCACACACACACACACAGGCATGCAAACATATGCACTCACACACGCGCACACACACACATTTAGCCTTCCCACAGCACACATACAGTACTGCTCAATGCCTTTAACCTCCAGTGCCAGCACGCAGATTCAGGCACAACAGGGAGCATCTCAGAGCCAGTAATGTCTAGACGTCCACTAACAAAGACAAATGTGTCCTCCTCCTGAACTGCTGTGAAAGCCCCTTCCTCTCCCAGCCCCGAGCCAGCCGGGCCCAGCACACAGCCTGGAGCTCATAAATGATGATTAAGTTTAGGGTTCAGGGGGGAGTGGGGGGGGGGGGGGGGGGGTTGTGAATAAATGCAGTGGATCGGGCCCATGGGTTCCTTACAGTCACATGACCAACCAGCCAGCCTGTACACCACTGTACAGCTCAGATAGGGACACAGGAGCTAAACACACACACACACACACACACACACACACGACACGCACACGCACACGCACACGCACACGCTCACGCTCACACTCACACTCACACTCACTCTCTCACGCACACACGCACACACGCACACACGCACACACATACACACATACACACATACACACACACTCACACACTCACACACTCACACACACTCACACACTCACACACTCACACACACACACACACACACTCACACACACGCATTCACACACATACACACATACGGACATACACACACACACACACACAGACAAGGGTGTGTACACAAAATCTGAACTCAAGGCACGGGCATTAAACACCATCACATCCCTCTGCATGATGAACACAGCTTACACAGGCCCATGACTCTGTATATCTTACAATATCACTGCATTAACTGTATGCAATGTTTTGACATGTTGCACAAGCTAGATCTAAAAAGCTGGCATCCTCAATACCCCACTGCATATTTTACTCAGTGAAAAGGCCTACACTGTGGCAGGTTATTGGACAAGCGCTGCTTTAACAGCAAAGCAAATTCATTAATCATGTAATAAATCTCTCGCAAGAAATGAAGAAATTACGAATACGAGCGCATTTTATTTATTTATATTTTATCATGGAAATATGACATGTGCCGTATGCAATCGATTTGCGATGCAGTTCACCAGGGATTAAAAAAAAGAAGAAATATTCTGTGAGTAAAATATTTGGAGAGTGCTTGCTATGATTACATTGGCTCTGTAATGCAGCCATCTGTGGGATGGGGTTTCCCTTAACCATAACACCATTATGAAGAGCTGCAGGTTCTTCCTCTCCCTCTCTCCTCTCCTCTCCTCTACATTACATTACATTAATGGCATTTGGCAGACGCTCTTATCCAGAGCGACGCACAGTTGATTAGACGAAGCAGGAGACAATCCTCCCCTGGATAATTGCAGGGTTAAGGGCCTTGCTCAAGGGCCCAACGGCTGGGCGGATCTTATTGTGGCTACACCGGGATCAGAACCACCGACCTTGCGTGTCCCAGTCATGTACCTTAACCACTACGCTACAGGCCGCCCCTCTAACTGTCAAAAACCCAAGACAGCAGATCAGCTGTTTGAGAGAGAAAGACAGGGAGGGAGGGAGAGGAGAACAGAGAAACAGAACGAAAGAATTAGGACTAATTACCCAAATGGTTATTATCAACGCTGTGATTAGGAGTCAGGACAGGCGTCTAGTCAACCGTGCTCCTGGATAACAACAGGGCTGAGCTTGTTTTTAGACATGTTTATTTCTACTCCGTAATATGCAATAATCAAATACATAGATTTTGAGTTACTCTGCCATTAATGTCTGTCTCGGCGGGTAGTTTTGTCTTGATGTCTGTGTTTTGTCTCGGTGGCCAGCTATCACCCTCAAAACAGTGAGAACCTGAAATGAACCTTAAATGAACCTTAAATGAACCTTAAATGAACCTTAAATGAACCTAACTCTCAAATGAAGCCGCCAGTTGGGAGCCAGGAGATGAGCTCTCTGAGCTCCAGCTTCATGCGGCAGCACCAGGCAGGCCCCGCCCCTCTCTGGGGCCCCGGGCCGAGGGGCCTCTGTCGGGGCACCTGGGGGGCAGGATGTGGCTGGAGACAGGGGCGTGCATCACCCCCGCCCCCCGCCCGAGCGCCAGCCTGCGGGAGAGAGGGCTGAAAGCAGAAACAGATCCGGAGAGACACGGGACGCCTGAACTCCGAGTCTCCGGCAGGGAGCCCGGTCAGAGGCGTTCCGCGGCCGGTCCTGTGTTCTTTCTGTCCCGCTAGCAACTTAACCCCGGGAGCTCCCAATTACATCCTAAATTACAGCACAGCCCTGCCACCCCCTTCCTGCCCCCTCCACCCCCCTCCACCCCCCGCCACCCCCTTCCACCCCCTTCCACCCCCCTTCCACCCAAAAAAACATCTCCAGAAGATGCATCACATGGGAAAGTAACAGCTTCACCAATGGGGAGGAAGAATGTGGAGTTGAACAGCTGGATGGTGTAAGGAATCTGTGCTTTGACCCTGAAGTAAAGCTGTCGGTCAGGGCTGCCCAACCCTGTTCCTGGAGATCTACCGTCCTGTAGGCTTTCACTCCAAACCTAACAAAAAACATCTCATTCAACAGCTAGAGCAGGGCTGCCCAACCCTGTTTTTGGAGATCTACCGTCCTGTAGGTTTTCACTCCAACCCTAACAAAACACACCTCATTCAACAGCTAGAGCAGGGCTGCCCAACCCTGTTCCTGGAGATCTACCGTCCTGTAGGTTTTCACTCCAACCCGAACAAAGCACACCTCAATCAACAGTAGAAATGAATTATGAATTCATTCTAACTAGTAGAAACAGGTGTTGCAGCGATAACCTCCAGGATAGTAGACCCCCAGGGACAGGGTTGGGCAGCTGAAGGTCCAACAGCCGTGTGGGTCTTATCGTGGCAACACCGGGGCTTGAACCACTAACCTTCTGGGTCCCAGTAAAGCACCTTCGCCACTAGGCTGCAGGCTGGCCCTGGTTCAGGCCGGGGCAGAGCCAAAAGTTCTCACGTTGTCCTTTCCAGGGCTGGGGTGAGGCACCCTGACAGGCTGAATGACAGTCAACCACGGGTCAGTGACTGATAGTGCATCGTGACCATGTAGAGGTGGAATTGAAGCCAACACAGCCTACTCAGCAATAACCGTACAGATAAAATTCACAAGACCCAATCAGATCATAGGTCAGTTATTTGTCAAGAGCCTACAAGCCAACTCACTCAACCCGCTCGCCAATAACGTGACAGATACAACTTACTAGAGCCAATCAGATGGCAGGAAACAAGCCGCACACCCTGTTGCCACCCTTTTTGCAGATGCTCTTGCAGGGATTGGCCTTCCGTTCCCAGAGGGCCGGTGTGTACGCAGGTTAGTGCTTTGTTAGGGGCGGCCTGTAGCGTAGTGGTTAAGGTAAATGACTGGGACACACAACGTCGGTGGTTCTAATCCCGGTGTAGCCACAATAACATCCGCACAGCCGTGGGGCCCTTGAGCAAGGCCCTTAACCCTGCATTGCTCCAGGGGAGGATTGTCTCCTGCTTAGTCTAATCAACTGTATGTTGCTCTGGATAAGAGCGTCTTGCCAAATGCCAATAATGTAATGTAATGTAATGCTTCCACACACCAACAAAGCGCGGTAAAGAGTAAGATATTCACCTTAATGGAGGAGGGTGAGTGTCCACAACCACTGCACAGGACTCTGTCTGTGCGTGAGTGTGAGTGTGTGTGTGTGTGTGTGTGTGTGTGTATAAACCTTTATTTGAGAAAGTCAAATTGAGGTTAAAACCTCTTTTACAAATGAGACTATAGGCTTATAACCTATGTGTGAGTGTGCTTGTCTGTGTCCGAGGGTGCGTATGTGTGTGTGTGTGTGTGTGTGTGTGAGTGTGTGGTGTGTGTGCGTGCGTGAGGGTGTGTGTGTTTGTGTGTCTGTGTATAAAAATACATAAAGGGTTGACTAAGAAGTCACATTGAGATTAAAACCTCTATAGACTATAGGCTAATAACCTATATGTGTGTGTGAGTGTGTGTGAGGGAGTGTGTGTGCGCGCGTGCGTCTGTGTGTGTGTGTAACAGTCAGACTGAGCCAGCACATCTGGATAAACCTGTCTGGATCTGGAACTTAATGAGAAAAAATGTGATGACAGCCCGAGTTTCTACACACACCTCTCCATGACCGTTCCCCTCTTCTCCTGTCGAAATTATTAATATTTAGCACCGCGGGGTCAACGATACGCATATGAAACAAAGCAGAGGTCCCACGGTCTTCCAAACAGGCCCTGAGTCTTCTGCTCGACCGGCTCGCCATGCCCTGAGGGCCCGTCCTGGACTCAGACGGACATCGTTCACGGAGCCTGGGCGTCCCCCAAGGGCCCCAGAAGGGCCGTCTCACAAAGATTTTCCCATGAAAATTTTTGCGCATTATTTCATGTTTGGCAGGAGCTATGCGAGCAGTGAGTCATCCGTAGAAGGTGTGCACATTTTTTAAGAGCAAAACAAACCGTCATACTACATAAAAAAGATACATTAAAAAATAACCTTACAGCGCTATGAGCCTGACCAGGCTGCTCATAACCTTACAGCACTATGAGCCTGACCAGGCTGCTCATAACCTTATGGCACTATGAGCCTGACCAGGCTGCTCATAACCTTACAGCACTATGAGCCTGACCAGGCTGCTCATAACCTTATGGCACTATGAGCCTGACCAGGCTGCTCATAACCTTACAGCACTATGAGCCTGACCAGGCTGCTCATAACCTTACTGCACTATGAGCCTGACCAGGCTGCTCATAACCTTACTGCACTATGAGCCTGACCAGGCTGCTCATAACCTTACAGCACTATGAGCCTGACCAGGCTGCTCATAACCTTACAGCGCTATGAGCCTGACCAGGCTGCTCATAATTCCACACAACATCCAGATAATTTGCTTTGCTTGTGAACCAAACGATCAGTTACTGCTTTTAATGAGTCATAAATTAAAGGCATGTTGATCGATGATCAGTGACAGTGGTTCCCAGACCTCTCTTGGGGTAGCACCAGCCAGATCCTGGTATGGGGGGTACCCCAATCCTTTGATTAACTGCATCAGGTGTGCATGAGACAGAACACGTCAAACACCTGGATCCAGTCCTCCAAGGACAGGTTTGGGAGCCAATGAGCTATGCTGTAATGCTGGCCAGAACCAATCAGACGCGCACCATCTTTCACTTCCTGTCCCAGACACTAGGCAGACAGGGCCTGGGGGGGTGAGACTACATGTCGGCCAGCTCTGCACAGGTGCAGATTCTGGGCTGGAGTCCTCCAGGACAGTTTGACCCCAGAAGAGGACAGAACTAGAGCTTAAAGATGGGTCCTGTTCTCTCTCTGCCTCCCTCTGTAGAGAATCTGGAGATTTCTCCCCCTCGGGGAGTTTTTTATCATCACTGTTTGAGGGGGTTCCTCCCCACAAGGGTGTCGTTTACCTCATGTGCTATTTGGGGGCTCGGGGCTGATTTGTCCCATTTGACTTCCTTTCTGTTAACGTGTGAAGCATGTATGGGACACACAAATAAAACTGGATCGAAATGAGAGACGGTCAGAACTTCAGAGGTCTGCCTGGGTAGGGCTACACTCTGTCCAGTGGGTCTAATGCCAATTCACACAACCTAATTGTAAAGTGTTACCCAATATAGTATCAAAACATTGTGATACACTTCACAGCGTATTCACACACATGCGAATCACTGCCACTATCATATTGTAAGGAGAAATGCAGGGTTGAGGAGTGTATACGCAGGAGCTGTAAGGAGAAATGCAGGGTTGTGGACTGTATATGCAGGAGCTGTAAGGAGAAATGCAGGGTTGTGGAGTGTATACGCAGAAGGACATTCTCAGGCCCACGTGCTCGTGATGAAGGCCAGAGCTCCACATTCCTCTCAGGCACGGAACACGCGTGTGCGCCGGGATTTATGGGTCTGGAGAACTGCACACGTGTACTGCAGTCTGTGTGTGCTGTGCAGCGGGGAAAGTCTCACTCTCACTCTCACTCTCACTCTCACTCTCACTCTCACTCTCACTCTCACTCTCACTCTCACTCTCTCACTCTCTCACTCTCTCACTCTCTCACTCTCTCACTCTCTCACTCTCTCACTCTCTCACACTCACACACTCACACACTCACACACTCACACACTCACACACACTCACTAAAAATCAGTCCCAGTTGTCCAGTTACCAGATTTAAAATACTTGAAAGCAATGTGACAAAAGAGTTAAGTGTGGAGAGAGCATTTATGAATGTGTAATAATAATAATAATAATAATAATAATAATAGAAATAAGCTTCGTTTTCATAGCACCTTTCATACATAAAGTGTAGCTCAAAGTGATTCAGCCAATTACAAATAATTACAAAGACGACACAATGTAGATTAAAGAATACAGAAATAAGATAATAAACACGGTGATTGTGGAAATGTATCCACACGACAAATAAGGCAAACAATTTGGGGCCTCTCTCAAGTGAGACGACACTGATTGTGAGAATATGCACTGTAACAACAACCAACCAAAAAATTAATCTCATGCGATGTCATGATGGGAAGGTTGTTCAGTAGCCCTCCTGCACCATCATGTAGTGTATGAAGTCATTTAAATTTGTGATTTTAAAGATCATTCATTTGTCATTTTCTCCACTTTTATTTATTTTTCTACTTCTGTGAAACACGTCTGATTGGATGAGTTCTTTGAATCGTGCAACATGAAACACATATTTACTGGAGTGAAATGCAAAATGCAGTCTTAAGCACAGCAAGTGTATTTATTACATTTGATACAAAATGTATACAAACCAGTAAGCAGGTGTGAGACTAATGAAATTCATATTTCGGAAAAGTGGATTATGTCACTATTAATACTGGAGTTATATTAAACGCAAACAGACTTGCATGAGAAATATGATCATTTCCGTGAAATTGGCAATCCCAAACACGGGCACAGTCGCAGAGCTGGAACTAAATTAGCAGGCAGTGAATAAAGATCTAACGCAGAGCATGATGGGAAATGCGGTGCTGCCACTGAGGGGCTGCAGTGTGTTTGAATGCAGACACTTATTAACATGGACCGCACTTCCTCAACTCATTTCCACGGGCCAATTTTGCAGTCTGGGTGTTAAACGTTGTAGAAAAATGATCTGTCAGAAAGTCAGGATGTTTATCATTCAAACTGAAAGAACCTGCACACACACACAAATACACACACACACACACACACACACACACACACTAAATCATGTTCATCACTGACTGTCTGCTTATGTCTGCTTCACACAGCTGCTCTGACCACTGCTCCACACTGCTGCTCTGACCACTGCTCCACACTGCTGCTCTGACCACTGCTCCACACTGCTGCTCTAACCACTGCTCCACACTGCTGCTCTAACCACTGCTCCACACTGCTGCTCTAACCACTGCTCCACACTGCTGCTCTAACCACTGCTCCACACTGCTTAACCTCCTGAAGCAAAGCCACAGAGAGAAGAGAATGAACATGGCAGCCATTTTGTAAGTGTGGAATGTTCAGCTTCACACCTTTTACTAAAACCTGACTTTTGACCCCTGACCCAAAGACACCGGTTGACCTTTGCTCATGTCGCCTGCTTTGGGCGGCTCCTCTGACAGTCACCTGAGCCAGGTGCGATCTCGCGGAGTGGTCAGTCAGTAAGATCCGTTCTCCCGATCTCCCAGGCCAAATCTTCACAAGTCGGGACGTCTCCGTTTACAGGAGAGAGGTACCATATACCACTTGAAAGATACCAAATTTCAAAACATTGTTTCCAACACACTTTATTCTCAACAAAACGTACTGAGGTTACCGTGGTTACAGGCTCAGTCATCTCAGCCAACAAAATGCATGT
>NC_083766.1:61971475-61981475 GCF_963514075.1 Conger conger
CTACTCTACTCTACTCTACTCTACTCTACTCTACTCTACTCTACTCTACTCTACTCTACACATACTCTACTCTACTCTACTCTACTCTACTCTACTCTACTCTACTCTACTCTACTCTACTCTACTCTACACATACTCTACACATACTCTACACATACTCTACTCTACTCTACTCTACTCTACTCTACTCTACTCTACTCACACACACACACACACACACGCACACGCACACGCACACGCACACGCACACGCACACAGGATCAGATTCATTGCCAGTCAGCCATAGGCCATGATTAATGTGGGGCAGTAAAAAATAACGGTGAGAATTCCGAAATTACGAGGCTCCTGACCTCACTGCGCTCAGAAGAGCTCAGTTTACCACATTCACCCCAGGACCAAATAACGCCAACAACCTCCTCCAAATAACGCCACAACATTCACCGAATAACGCCAACAACCTCCTCCAAATAACACCACAACATCCACCAAATAACGCCAACAACCTCCTCCAGATAGCACCACAACATTCACCGAATAACGCCAACAACCCCCTCCAGATAACACCACAACATTCACCGAATAATGCCAACAACCTCCTCCAAATAACACCAAAACATCCACCAAAAAATGCCAACAACCTCCTCCAAATAGCACCAAATCATCCACTGAATAACACCAACATCCTCTACTAAATAACACCAAAACATCCACCAAATAATGGCAACAACCTCCTCCAAATAATGCCAACATCCTCCAAATAATGCCAACAACCTCTTCCAAATAATGTGAATTGCTGTGATTGTTATGTCATGAAATATGTCCATACGTCCCCAAAGAGGAAACTACATCAAAAAAAACATTATGTAATCATTCAACATAAAACCTGCCCTGCAATTCTTCCTCAGATTTCGTGCAACAGAGGAGAGCTTCTGGATGCGATACGTTTGTGGGAATAACTAGGCCGATCCGACAGCCCTTTTAACACACGGCGCTGGTCTCCGCAGCTCCGTCTGCAGCCCTGGCTGGTGTCCCGGGCCGACCCGTCTCTGGGTGGCGTCAGGCCCGGTCTCTGGGTCCCGGTCCCGAGCCTGAGCCCAAAGCTTGGCCCGCTCATTAATTAGGGGGTTTGTTCATAAATGTCTGGACGATCGTATTTCACCGATTATACATTCTCCTCTGAGAAACACTTCTGAACTCCTAACTCCTAAATGACATCACTTGCCCCCCTCCCCCACCCCATGTACTGTATTCAGTTCATGTTGTGAACCCGAATGCTTTTTTTTTCTGTTTGTATTTTGATACTTTTTATTATTATTTTTACATTTTTAAAGTCTCCAGATATTCCTTGCAGTGTGTGGTCCCCGCAGCTCAGCTCTTTGGCCTGTCTGTCCTGATGGATGCTGGTCTTTAACTGGGGGTCCCCCCTGGGGGGTTTCTACTGGTTTTATTTTCACATCAGCAACCAGTTCAGCCCCAGTACCCAAGGTGAGTTCAGTTAACTGTTGGGAATCCCTGGGGCCGGTATCACAGAGCAGGATTACTGAGTTAGCTGGATAACTGCACTGAATGAAACCCACAGAAAAGGTTTACTGAGTTCACTGGATGACTGAGTGATACAATAAAACGCCAAACAGCTCTTATTTACCATAGTCCATGTTCCATATTTGTCTATCCAGCTAACTCAGTGGTCCTGCTTGGTGATAGCTGGGTGTATGACATCCGCTAAAAATAATATTTTATGGACTTATCCATCACCATTTTTCGCAGCATGTGCCATTCTACGTCACCATCTTCTTCAGGAGACTTGATCTAAATTAAATGAAAGGTTGTTGGGTTTAAATGAAAAAGACGCTCAAACGTATGAAACTTGTTACCGCTGTGGGGGCGGCATTGTGCTGCGACACAAAGGTCAGAGGTCACGTGACATTAAATATTCATGGGTCCTAACACTGACACCTGGATAACACCGCTGTTTCTGAAGGTAAAAAAAAAAAAGACACGGGCAGACCACGAGCACAGGGGTGACCGCCTCATCAGAGAACAGCCAGTGTGGGCGCATGTCTTTGTCCCAGTCCAACACCGAAAGAGCGGATTCAACTGATCAAGCTCTTGACAGACGACCTCACCTAAACTCCGAGTCGGCGGTGGTTGCTGCCCTCCTGGGCTGAGACAACTCACAGATTCAGACCGAGGAAAGCAGCCGAGGCGAGTTAACTCACCCACCTTACTGGGTCGATCTCGATCCTGCATTTCTGCACAACCAGGGCCGCAGAACCCTGCTAAAGATATTAGGGGAAAACAACAGGCATGAACGAGTCATGTGACCAGACCTGCTCGTAACGAGTGGGATCTGAAGTCTAAGACCCAGACAGGCTAGGGACCAGCATTGCATTGTGGGACAGGGGCGTCATGGCAGAATCGCAGCAGCCACACAGCTGTGTAAACGAAACGCGCGCGGTCGGTCCAGACCGGCGAGGGCCTTCACACCGCCATAAAGACGGAATCATAAACACCGGAATGTTCTGGAAGCTCCGCTCAGCACCTGAGAATTCTCGCGCGGCTCCATTCCGACACCCCGTTCCAGACAAGGCCCCAGCCGCAAGTCTGAGATTTTTAATTCATTTTTATTTCTGCAACGGAGATAACCGTCTTCCTTCACCCAGGCTTGACAGCACAGCAAAAATAGTGTTTGCGCTTATTTGCACATAG
Organism: Conger conger; assembly: GCF_963514075.1. Classification (NCBI taxonomy): domain Eukaryota; kingdom Metazoa; phylum Chordata; class Actinopteri; order Anguilliformes; family Congridae; genus Conger; species Conger conger. Next base: position 61,974,185 of record NC_083766.1, read on the forward strand.
TTCCGTAAATAGTTTGGTGATCTCGGTTTATTTTAATAAACAAATGTTCCGTAACAGTGAAACAACCGATTGCATTTCTGTGAAAGTGACGTAATCCTCGTGTGTGTGTTCCACCAGGCATGTTGCCGTCGTGTGAGCGTACGTTTCTGTGACAACACGAGCAGATGGACACACAATAACCTGGTTCCCCCACCTGTCACTACAATATGTCATCAGAACATGCAAACCCCTCGTCCTGCTTAGCCCGGCTGAGTGCTCTCAACGCGTTTAAACCCCTTCTCAACAACCTGAGGACATAAGGTGAGGTTACCTACATACTGCACGTACTGTGGCATAATATAGTGCCCTTAATACAGTACAGAGTATATCAAGCACAAAGATTGGCACCGGAGTGCAAGGACTCTCTGTCGAGTATGGAGAACAGCATGGAGTTATGTTGCTAAGCAACCATGTGTACAGTAGGCCTACTGTGCCTGGCATGTCTTTCCAAAATGGATGTAACTTTTGGGCCACCATCACACAAAAAAAAAAAAAAAAACACAGGGTGCACACAGAAAATGGGAAAATACTATTCATAGTGCTGGTCAAAATCCCTGTGTTATTTGTAAAATAGGCTACTGTGGTTAAAATATTAATGATATGCCTAAACTCCGTCAGCCTGCAGGGTCAGATTTAAGGTCATAGAAATGGTCTCTTGGTAAATTAACTAGTGTGTGGTTGCCATCTCGTTGCTTGTGGGTTCGTTGGCTGGAACGAAATATTTCATATTTAATATTCCACCGATACTTACCGCATTAAAACAGCACTCTCTCGTCTCAGTGACATAACTGAAGCGGCTTTCATTCGGGGACAAGGACAGCTATTTGGCGCATTCAATTGTGATCAGTATGATGCGCACTGCAGAGAATTGAATTTACCCTCACTGGATTTAAATAGGTCCGTTTTTACTGCAAATACTGGATACTTTATTGGACGTCAATAAAATTACACAGCACCCTTTTCATCGACGTGTAAACTAGACATGCGACAGCCGACAAATAATAATTGAAATAATAAAACATAGGCTGTTATTCAACGGAAATTACGACATCCGCATCTATTTTAGGTACTTTACTCGGACCGGGGTGAAATTTGTGCGATATGCTTGCGGTAACAGTCTTCTGTTCGAGCGGCATTTCAATGTAGTTGATAACCGCTCTTACAAATGGAAAACAATCTTTTCCGTTAAATTAATCTTCACTAACGGATGAGGGACCTCAACGAAAACACTTCGTCATAATCGCCATCGCCCCTGACAACGGCGGCACCTCCCGCCGAACCAGTCATATAATTACAGCTGACATATATATATATATATATTTTTTTTAAAGGATTCCGTCTCAAAACGAAAAGCTCTCTGGACAGGAGACACGGCACGCATCCCGCCAGGCTCGCGACCGTAAAGAGATTCCCAAAGTTTACGGCGGGGAACGAAGAGGAAAACAGGTGATGTCATCATTCCTGGTTTTACACCGAAACATTTTTTTGTCCTTGCGCAGTCAAGAAATAGGCTATCACTTTCCATAGTCCACATTAATTACACAGCGGGGGGAAAGATAAACGCAACCATATGCCGTTTCTCACTTATTTATATATTTTGTTCGTGCGGTGTCTAGTAATTTGAAATTTCAGGGCCTTCAGGAAAATCCAAGGAAACAGAGGGAGAGAGAGAGAGAGAGAGAGAGAGAGAGAGAGGGATATAGCTAGCAAGAGGGGGGGAGAGAAAGAGAGGGAGAGAGAGAGCGAGAGAGAAAGATGATTTGAGCGGGACTTCATTCTCCTGCTGATCCAGATGAGTGATTCGTTCTTCCAGCAGAGGAAGCACACAGAGACCTGCTCGCTCGCGGCGGTGGAGAGATCGGTGTGGTGGCCGGGGCTGTGGGCTGCCGGCACGGGAGACGCTCATCCGGACCGGTGTGAGAGATGCAACTCTTCTCTGCGATCCAATAACCATTCAGTGACACACGGACACACCCTCCCCGCTCACAACCTCAGGGGAGCTCCGGGCCCATAACCAGGCAGCCTGTCGACCTGGGATCAGCTTTACTCTGTGAGTGTGTGAGCATTCCACCCTCGTACATTACGAGACTGAGAGCAAAACTGACCCCAGATCAGTACAGTGGCAACATACTATGAAATACCATAAATACTGCAGTAGATGAACAGAAGAGGAGACCATGAGGCACTTCATAAATTAAGTTTGACTGACTGACTGACTGGCTAATTGACTCACTGACTCAGTGGCAGACTGACTGGCTAATTGACTCACTGACGCACTGGCTGATTTGTACTCACACTTTATCGGAGTAGCTGGGGGGCTGGGACCTGCAGGCGATGAGGATGACGATGGTGAAGACGGTGATGAGGAAGAGGGCAAGGACGGCCCCGATGACTGCTCCTGCCACCGCCACCACGGAGGACTGAGAGGGGTCTGTACGCACAGCGGGGGGGTACAGCACAGTTTAAACAGGGTGGGGGGTTAGGGCACAGTTTAAACAGGGTGGGGGGTTAGGGCACAGTTTAAACAGTGTGGGGGGTTACAGCACAGTTTAAACACAGAGTGGGGGGTTACAGCACAGTTTAAACACAGTGTGGGGGGTTACAGCACAGTTTAAACACAGTGTGGGGGGTTAGGGCACAGTTTAAACAGTGTGGGGGGTTACAGCACAGTTTAAACACAGAGTGGGGGGTCGGGGCACAGTTTAAACACAGTGTGGGGGGTTACGGCACAGTTTAAACAGTGTGGGGGGTTAGGGCACAGTTTAAACAGTGTGGGGGGTTACAGCACAGTTTAAACACAGAGTGGGGGGTCGGGGCACAGTTTAAACACAGTGTGGGGGGTTAGGGCACAGTTTAAACAGTGTGGGGTGTTAGGGCACAGTTTAAACACAGTGTGGGCGGTCGGGGCACAGTTTAAACACAGTGCGGGAGGTTACAGCCAGAACTGGGTCAAGTACTGAATTGTTTTGGATTCAAATGCTTTTCTACGCTTTACTGAGCTTGTCTGGTGTATTGGAACCTATGAAACTCTCTCTGAAAGTGCAAGCCCCGCCTTCCGGGCCTCTTGGTTGGCTCAGTTTCACCGGGCAAGATCACAGAAATTGAGCACAGAAAAGTGTTTGAATCCAAAGCAATTAGGTAGATGACCCAGGTCTGGACACAGCACAGTGCAGCACGGCCAGAACTGAGTCAAACAAACAGGTGAAATACTCGAACTCGTTAAAGGCCAGTAACATCTGAAAACACCTGGCAGACCAATTTCAACGAAAAGCAACCAACACATACAGTCTTATGGAAGAATAGCTTTTTCTGGTAATGCAGCATGCAGCACAGACACGCAGCACAGACACGCAGAACCATGCAGCACAGACACGCAGCACAGACACGCAGAACCATGCAGCACAGACACGCAGCACAGACATGCAGCAGAACCATGCAGCACACACACGCAGCACAGACATGCAGCAGAACCATGCAGCACAGACACGCAGCACAGACATGCAGCAGAACCATGCAGCACAGACACGCAGCACAGACATGCAGCAGAACCATACAGCACAGACACGCAGCACAGACATGCAGCAGAACCATGCAGCACAGACATGCAGCACAGACACGCAGCACAGACACACACACCACAGACACGCAGCACAGACACACAGAACCACATGGAACTACAGACTCTGAGGCACACAGGGGCAGACCAGAGGAGAACCCTGTAATTACATAAAGTACGGAATAATAAATCAGCCATCTGCAAATACTGCTCCCTGGAAAAAATAACACAGTCAAAACATATGAATCGTTGCTCTTATATATTTTTTAATAGAAATGATATCCTGAAACCACAAATTTCTAGTTTGCGTGTACAATGTGAATGTGGGGTGACTGTTTTATTTTTATATTTTTGGAAGAAAGAAAAAAAAGATCTGCCCTTTCTGTGAAAGAGCCATATTCAGCTCTTACAGTGGCCCGTTTCTCTCTCTACCCCACAGAGGCTGGAAAAACCAGCAGATTCTTCCAGAGCCGAAGGAAAATGCGTCTATTCCCTGTGGGTTTGGCAGGGGAATGCAGAACCCGACAGACAGGCCCCGTTAGCCCCGGTGCTAAGGCCCCGTAATAAGGCGTCCCGCTGCTTCACGCTAACGACTCTGACAAACTTTCTCTCAAACTGGTTTCCTGCCGCGTCGTCAGCTTTAGCGTCTCTCTCCATCACTTCACCTCTCCCCCCCGAGCCCACCCCCCCACCGTCTCCATCACTTCACCTCTCCCCCCCCGAGCCCCCCGTCTCCATCACTTCACCTCTCCCCCCCGAGCCCCCCGTCTGCAGGTTCAGCGAACCTCTCACACTCACTCACTCACTCACACTCACACACACTCACACACACTCACACACACACACACACACACACACACTCACCCACCCCACCCCACCCCACACACACACACACTCACACACACACACACACACACACTCGCTCGTTATCCGGCGCAGCGGGGGGGCAGGTCTGGCGGAGGGATTACCGTCAATTAATTAAAAATAATTAAGCACGGTGGACCGGCTTGGGCCACAGGGATCACGGGAGAGAGCGAGACACAAGTCAGGAGGCAAAGCAGTGCACACACAGCACACAGAGCACACACACACACACACAGAGCACACACACACACACACACACACAGAGCACACACAGAGCACACACACACACACACACAGAGCACACACACACACAGAGCGCACACAGAGCACACACACACACACACAGAGCGCACACACACACACACACACAGAGCGCACACACACACACACACAGAGCACACACACACACAGAGCACACACAGAGCACACACAGAGCACACACACACACACAGAGCACACACAGAGCACACACACACACAGAGCACACACACCGAGCACACACACAGAGCACACACACAGAGCACACACACAGAGCACACACAGAGCGCACACACAGAGCGCACACACAGAGCGCACACACAGAGCGCACACACAGAACACACACACACAGAGCACACACAGAGCGCACACACAGAGCACACACACAGAGCACACACACAGAGCACACACACAGAGCACACACACAGAGCACACACACAGAGCTGACAGGTGAGTGTATGACACGGAGGACAAAGACAAACTCTTGTATGAAGAAATAAATAACTCATCATTTTTCTGACGCTTTTATCCCAAGTTACCTACAGTTGATTAGACGAAGCAGGGGACAATCCCCCCTGGAGCAATGCGGGGTTAAGGGCCTTGCTGAAGGGCCCAACAGCTGTGCGGATCAGTCACGCACCTGAGCGGGGCGTTGCTGCCCCATGCGTGCGGTCCTTTTAGGGGCAGGGCGTGCTGTGGAGAGGATGCTGGGACGTTAACACCGCACCCACAGTATACCGGCCGGGCCAGCGCTGTGTTGACAACAGTGCATTTCTTATTTTCATTCATTTTTGGGGGATCCTGCCAACACCCCCATACAGACAGCTGCCCTGTCGCCCTGTCTCTTCTGATCACCACGGCCCTGGGGGGGGGGATTCTGGGATTGATGTGACCCAGGAACACGACTGCAACCACAAAAACAACACCCGCCCCCCGCTCCCTCCTCGCCCCGAGTTTAAACCAAACCCTTCAAACAAGAAACACCGCAAAAATCCCAGACACTTCAAGGCAAACTCACAACGTCACAATAAAAACAGCACAATACAAAGAGCCCCTTGCATCGAGTCATTCACATAAACATCCCGCGGGCATTTTGGGCTAATGTTTAAAGATTAAACGCACAGCTCTGTCTGAATACTGTACCCAGTCAGCCCACAAGCCTGTTAGCAGCTTTTTCCAGCCCCCCAAACAGGAACTAAGCAGGGGAGTCCAAGCCAGTCTGCCCCTAGTGACGCAGAAAACAATACCCAGGGTTCAAGAGAAAAAAAAACTCCCATTGTCCTCTCCCTCTCTCTCTCACTCAAATGGATCAAACAAAACAAGCCAATTTCACTCTGGCTGGCTGTCCCTGCATACGTTTAAAAGACAGAAACAAGCTGTTATTCCCTTTGGAGTCTGGATTTCAAAGACCCCATTTTGTATATCTTATTTTCAGCCTTTACTGTAGACCATGGAACATCAAATCACAGACCTCGGGGACCAAGAACCACTGCTTTTCCACCCTCCCATTACCTGGGAGTCAAGTGTGTTCACCCTATCTTTACCTGGGAGTCAGGTGTGAAGACAGGGCCAATCAGGAGCACTGATAGCAATTACCCGGGAGAAATGACAACCAGGGCCGGATTTGGATTTGATGATCCCTGCTGGAGACCGAGGCTTAAGATTGTATATCTCTCCTCAGATTAAAAACGGGCCGTTTAATTGGCCAATGTTTCCTGTCCTCTCATCAGTGATTGGACGATTGGTGGTGCACCATCACATAGGCAGTCTGTAGCCTTGCTGCATGACTGGGACCCGGAAGGTTGTTGGTTCAAGCCCTGGTGTAGCCATGACAAGTTTCGCACAGCTGTTGGGCCCTTAACCCCACATTGCTCCAGGGGGGATTGGCCCCTGCTTAGTTTAATCAGCTGTAAGTAAAGTACTTGGTAATGACCCTATATCAGGGCTTACCCAGAAAGGGCCGGTGTGGGAGCAGGATTTTGTTCCAAAGCAGCAGCGACACACCTGCTTCTACTAACCGAGGTCCTTAACAAAGACTCCAGCGGTTGTTTAGTAGAGTCAGGTGTGTAAGTGCTTGGTTGGAACAAAAGCCTGCACTCACACTCACTCACACTCACTCACACTCACTCACACTCACTCACACTCACTCACACTCACTCACACTCACTCACACTCACTCACACTCACACTCACACACACTCACACACACTCACACTCACACTCACACACACTCACACACACTCACACACACTCACACACACTCACACATACATACATATACGCATATACACTCATGCACGCATACACACACACACACACACACACTCACACACACTCACACACATACATACATATACGCATATACACTCATGCACGCATACACACACACACACACACAAAATCCCTGACTCCTACAGACAGACTGTACCTCCTGTATTGGCAGAAAACCTTGTTACTGCCCTCCATCTTTGACCTTGGTGCTCTCAGATAGTCTCACTCCCACACCTCCCTCTTCTTTCCTGCTTTCTCTCCCTCCCTCACTCACTCTCCCAGCTCTCTCTCACTATCCCTCCC
>NC_083766.1:61991475-61993975 GCF_963514075.1 Conger conger
GTGCGTATGAGTGTGTGTATATCTGTGTCTCTGTGTGTGTGTGTGTGTCTGTATAGGTGTGTGTATGTGTGTATGCATGTGTGCATGAGTGTGTGTATCTGTGTGTGTATGAATGTGTGTGCGTGTGTGTGCGTGTGCATGAGTGTGTGTATGTGTGGGGTCTGTGTGTGTGTGTGTGTGTGTGTGTGCGCGTGCGTGTGTATGAGTGTGTGAGTGAGTGAGTGAGTGTGTGTGTGTGTGTGTGTGTGTATGAATGTGTGGTTGTGTGTGTGTGTGTGTGTGTGTATGTGTATGAATGTGTGGTTGTGTGTGTGTGTGTGTGTGTGTGTGTGTGTGTGTATTACCTGGTCCAGGTGAAGTGTCGGGGTGGGGGGTTTGCTTCGCTCGACACTGGAGCTGTGCATTTTCCTGACCCACAAACCAGTTGCCATGGTACCCCTCCAGCACGATGTCTGGGGCCGCTGCAACAATCAGAGACCAGAGATTTACCAATAGGGACTGTATGATACAACTCTAACCTAATGTACCACACTGTTCAAAACTGACATGACATGACACAGCTTAAATCAAATAATATATGACATAGGTCAAATCTCACAAAATATGACACTGCTCAAATCTCCTGACAGCTGAATTCTCATAAGACATGAAACAGCTCAAATCTCATAAGATATGACAGCTCAGATCTCTTTAGATATGACACAGCTCAAATACCCTAAGATACTGCACAGCTCAAATCTCATAAGATACGACACAGCTCAAATCTCATAAGATACGACACAGCTCAAATCTCATAAGATACGACAGCTCAAATCTCATAGGATACAACCTCAACTCTGGTCAGCATTTAAGTATCCAGGATGGGAAGTGCCTTCATTAGACTGGCTTCCTTCTGCTTTTTAGAAAAGTTAACGGCTGCACCACCAGAGAATTTCCCCTCTGGAACCTTCATTTGGCTGAATCGCCACCTACGTGAGAGTCGTATGTGGTGATGTGGTGTCCTTTGAGTCGTCCTATGAGTCAGAAGTCATGACTGACCATCACTTCATCAGCAAAACGTTCTCTCTCCCTCTCCCTCTCCCTCTCTCACAGCAGATAGGGCTTTGATCAATATTTTATGCATTTATATAAATAAATAAATAAAAACCTCTTCATTAAAGGAGTGAGGAATGTGCGTCACAGGGAAAGGAAAAAGAAGCTGAATTAATTATTGAGCTGAAATGCCCTTCTGTGTTCTATGAGATGGAGAGAGAGAGAGAGAGAGAGAGAGAGAGAGAGAGGGAGGGAGAGAGAGAGGGAGGGAGAGGGAGAGGGAGAGGGAGAGAGAGGGAGAGGAAGGGAAAGGGAGGGGGAGAGAGAGAGGGAAGGAGAGAGAGAGGGAGAGGGGAGGGAAGGAGAGAGAGAGGGAGAGGAAGGGAAGGAGGAAGGGAGGGAGAGAGAGAGGGGTCCGTTCTTTAGTTTTGGAGAAGTAAGCTTTTTAAATTGACCTATTTTCAACCGGTTGAGAATGTTCTCCTCGTAGTGCGTCACACAAGGATAACCACTCCCCAGTAAATCCCCTGTACCTCGTGACCCATAGTTTGTGCTGCTGGCCTCCAGGCAAGACAATGCAAATATCTAGCTAACATTAGGTTCACTGAAACTAGAGTGACTTTTAAGGACTATTAGACTATTTCTGGTTATATTTAACTAGCTAGCTAACGTAAGCTAGCTAGCTTGTTTGCTTTCCTAAGGCGAAGTTATCGATAACGTTAGCTAGCTAGTTTCATAAAGACATTAGAGTTGTGCTAGTATTTTAACTTGGCCGGCTAGCAAGCAAAAGTCAGTGTCCTTACCTTAACTATCGATAGTTGATATCGGTCTGTCAATCATAGCTAATTGACAGTTCTCATTACCACGTCCGGACAGTTTGGGTGAATTTTTACAGTGGGAAATTTAGGTTAAGAAAAATAAGTTTTAAAATGCATTTAAATGACTGCAAAAAACTATGTACATTTTGTTTTGTTGTTGCTTAAAGAAAACAAACCACCAGGTTACTCCTTCAACCAGAGAGGAGGGAAACTACGTAGTGAGATTTGCAGATGTAACTTATTGGTCAATCATGTAAACTATACTTAAACAGTGTGAATGTAAACTGTGTAGGTTAATCTGCATATGGGCATACGATACATTACATTACATTACATTATTGGTATTTGGCAGACGCTCTTATCCAGAGCGACGTACAGTTGATTAGACGAAGCAGGAGACAATCCTCCCCTAGAGCACGCAGGGTTAAGGGCCTTGCTCAAGGGCCTAACGGCTGTGCGGATCTTATTGTGGCTACACCGGGATTAGAACCACCGACCTTGCGTGTCCCAGTCCTTTACCTTAACCACTACGCTACAGGCCGCCGCTACGCACCTGACTTACGGTGAGGTGCGTAAGTATTTGGACAGGGGCACAGCTCTAAACGTCTGTAAGTCCTCCGCAGGACGGCAGTCGGGCCCAGTGAGGTGCG
>NC_083766.1:61998307-62003307 GCF_963514075.1 Conger conger
ACACACTCTCACACACTCTCACACACTCTCACACACTCTCACACACTCTCACACACTCTCACACACTCTCACACACACTCACACACACTCACACCACTCACACACACTCACACACACTCACACACCACACTCACCACACAGCCTGTACACCCTTTTCAAGAGTAGATTCTTTTTCGGAATTGTGTTTCCCAACATTCTAAGTCGGTGTTCCAGAACCCCACTGCTTCCAGCAGGGACCAGCAGGGACCAGCAGGGACCAGCAGGGACCAGCAGCGACACATTCTTGAGTTGAGAACATTCTAAAATGACTTCACCTGTGAGTTCAGCGGGCCTGATCACACACAGAACTGTGTTGTTTACACACGCCCGCTCTAGACATTTCCTGCTTGATGAAATTCGGACAGCAGCAAAGACGCAGGTCCAGAGACCGAAAGCTCGTTTTTGAGATGAAAACGGAAGGAGAAGGCACTCCGTCGCGCGTGCGTTTCATCGCGACAGCCGGAGTAAGCGAACGACGCCGCACCGGAACACAGAACCTCCCCCTGCCCTGCTGGAACGAGCAGAACCCCGCCGTCTCAGGCAACAAGAGGAGCGTCATGGGTAAAGGCCAGAGAACACGGTGGACTTCAGAACCACATGTTCAGGAGACCGCAGTGTGAAAGTAAACATTAACGCTCGATAACTAAGGGTGTGGTTTGAGCACCCAGATCTGTAGGGTACTTTCCAGAGCTCTACAAGCATGTTATATTATATATATTACAATACAGTTATTTAGTTGACGTTAAAGTGACTTAAAGTTGATTAGACTAAGCAGGGATCAATCCCCCCTGGAGCAATGTGGGGTTAACAGCTGTGTGGATCTTATCATGGCCACACGGGGCTTGAACCACCGACCTTCTGGACTCAGTCACGGGACTACAGGCTACGGGCTGCTTATGAGGTCATGACCCTGCAGACTCACACGTGGGGGAGAGGTTCTCCTCATTGGCAGGGGGGCCTGAGGGGACCCCTCTCACTCCAGTGTGACCGTCTCCTCACACGTTCACGCGGAATGACAGGGCTGTGGGAAAGCCGAACGCACGGGAGCCATTACGGCTCAAAGTGAGGCACTCGGGCTACGGCAGGCGGCATGGGACAAATGCCTTCACACCTTTTTTTATCCCCAGGCATTTTAACAAACTTAAAAAAGGACTGATAATACGCAACTTTCCCCCAAAGATTCAGTTGTGAGCACAGTGTTCTACCATTTTTCAAATGACATGATGTGAAACGGCAACAGGTAAAATGCAATGAACACTCCTGTGTGTGTGTGTGTGTGTGTGTGTGTGTGTGTGTGTGTGTGTGTGCACGTGTGTGCGTGTGTACATAAGTGAGTGTGTGTGTGTGTGTGTGTGTGTGTGTGTGTGTGCACGTGTGTGCGTGTGTACATAAGTGAGTGTGTGTGTGTGTGTGCGCATAAGTGAGTGTGTGTGTGTGTCTGTGTGAGTGTGTGTGTGTGTGTGTGTGTGCACGTGTGTACATAAGTGAGCGTGTGTGTGTGTGTGTGTGTGTGTGTGCACGGTGTGTGCATAAGTGAGTGTGTGCATAAGTGAGTGTGTGTGTGGAGTGTGTGTGTGTGAGTGTGTGTGTCTGTGTGAGTGTGTGTGTGTGTGCATAAGTGAGTGTGTGTGTGTGCGTAAGTGAGTGTGTGTGTGTGTGTGCGCATAAGTGAGTGTGTGTGTGTGTGTGTGTCGGTGTGAGTGTGTGTGGAAATGACAGCTCTTGACAGTGAAGAAGGCTTGCTCTCCGTCTCTGATGAAGACCTTAAAAACGATTCCTCTGCAGTGTCTGGATCTCTAAGGTCGGTTTCCTGTGCCGTCTTTTGATCTTTTTCCCCAAAGACAGATATTTCACCGCCGCCGGAGAGACAAAAATCATTACATCCACAGCACGCCTGCCTACAAGGAGCCATCACTCAAACCCGAGCGCCTCTTCTGCGATTGGTCAGGACCCAGAGGGAGGGCGGGGCCAGGGCCAGGGGGCGGGGCTCGGAGAGCACTGAGACGCGCCCTGAAGCTGTAAATAAAGTCACAAGCGTTCCTGCTGGCACAGACATGTCTGGAGACGGCTAAACGTGCTGACCCACCGCAATGTGCGCGCAGAAAGAGGAAGGGAAAGTGTCATACGTGACCACGGGGGGTTCCACTCGGGTGGAACGCACTTTCGCTTGTTGGGTTCAGAGCCTGTAAGTCTGACCCGCAGTAGCCCTGCTATGACCTCCCAGCACTGGGAGCCTGAATCAGACAGGAACACGCTCTGGAGCGGGACATCGCTGGTAACAAGACGCCGAGGGTCGGGACAGATAACCTGGCTCTCTCTGGCCCTCTCTCTGGCGCTCTCTCTGGCCCTCTCTCTGACCCTCTCTCTGACCCTCTCTCTGACCCTCTCTCTGTCTCTCTCTCTGTCTCTCTCTCTGGCCCTCTCTCTGGCGCTCTCTCTGGCCCTCTCTCTGGCCGGCGGTCACTCCAGGTGCAGTCAGTGAGTCAGAGAATCAGTCGGTCAGTCCCGATGAATCACTCAGGTCTGCAGGCTGTGGGATTCTCCCAACACACACACACACACACACACACATTCCACCGCCTTCAAAAAAACAGCTCTGATCCAAACTGTTATGTTGTCAGAAACACACACCCACTTTGATTTTCCTTCTATTATTCGGTAACGTGGGCATCACTTTGGTATTTTTCTAATGGCTTTTCATTGCGTGCGTGTGTGTGTGTTGTGTGTGTGCGTGCGTGTTTTAAAGAGAGGCAGATTGAACCCTCGAGAGACTAAACAAACAAAGCAAAATCTGGAGAACTCTGTCATGGAACGCAAGTCTGGAGTCAAGAGAACTTCGGAGTTTAAATCACCCACCCCCCCATCCCCCCCCGCCCCCCCAACCCCCCAGCCCCCCCCACCCGCGCTCCGCCACCTCCTGCTCTGTTACCGTGCTGTGACAGGGGCGTCCGCTGCAATCTCCCAGACGACGGACAGAATTCCTCCACACGCCACGCCACGCTCCCTCCTCCGTGACCTCCCTGACAAACATAACCCCCGCTTTACCGCCAACGCAGCAGAAATACACACACCCTGCCGACGGCCTGCCGCTGCAGTCGCTCACACCGGCGTCGAGCCATAATGGCGGACCAGTGCCAATAGACCAAGCCATTTATACAGCCAGTGTCTGCGTGTCATCGGCCGTGTTGAGCCGTAATGGCAGAAAGTGCAAATACTAAAGCATTTCTACAGCCAGCTTTGGCATGTCAGCGACATTGCTTGAGCCGCCATGGCTCATACACATAGAGGGCGGGACAGAACCGGTGACCCTCCGACTGCCAGACGGCTGCTCTTACCACCTGAGACAATGTCGCCCCATTGTCTGTGCATCATCAACCAGGCTTGAGCCGTAATGGTGGACAGTGCCAATATACCAAACCATTTATACAGCACATCCACAGCCAGCGTCTGCGCGTCATCGGCCGGTGTTGAGCCGTAATGGCAGAAAGTGCCAAGAGTAAAGTATTTGTACAGCAAACATCAGTGGTGTCAGCGGCAAATGTTGAGCCATAATGGCAGACATGACCAATGCTAAGGCAAAACTACAGCCAGTGTAAGACTGTGGGCAACGAGCTTGAGCTGTAGTGACAGTAAGGAACTTCAACAGCTAGTGTGCTGTCTATGCGTCAGCAACCATGATGCGTCTTGAGCCATAATGGCCGACAGAGCCAATACTGAGGCAATTCTTTCGCCAGCGTTGGCCTGTCAGCAGCCGGCGTTGAGCCGAAATGGCAGACAAGTACTTGCACATTTCCAACAAACACCACTGTTCCAGGCCACCCAGTTGATTGCACACTCCAGCACACTCCTACAGCTGTGAGTGTGTGGGGCGAGCAGAGAGCCACACACAGCCCCGGGGAAAGGGTTCGGACAGGCAGAGTTACTGCCTCTCTGCTCGGAACAAAAAGAGGAGGAAGAGAGGGAAAGGGAAAGGGGGAGGGAGGGAGGGAGGGAGGCAGAGAGAGAAGAGATTTAAGAGGGAGAAGTTAATGAGGCAGAGATAGACGGAGATTCCAGAGAGAGAAAGGAGAGGGGATGGAGGGACCATGAAAGAAGGAGAGGCAGAGAGGAAACAGAAGATGACAGCAGGAAAGGGAGATGGATAGAGGAGAGAAAAGCAAGAGGGTGAGAGAGAGGAAGAGGGTGGCGAGGAGGGAGGACAGAAAGAATGATTGAGAGAGAGAGGGAGAGAAAGCAGAAAGAGAGCTGCAGGATCCCAGCTGTTGTTGAATATTTCACAAGGAATGGCAGGGTCACCCTCTCTCTCTCTCTTTCTCTCTCTCTCTTTCGCTTTCTCTCTCTCCCTCCCTCCACGCAAAAGTCAACAGCATGTAATGGCACAGGCTAACACAGTCAACTACACCCCACAAAGGTCCTGGAGAGCCACAGGGTCTGCTGGGATCCCAGCCCTGGTCCTGGAGAGCCACAGGGTCTGCTGGGGTCCCCAGCCTGGTCCTGGAGAGCCACAGGGTCCTGCTGGTGAGGTCAGTTAACCGTGTAATCGGCTTTAATTGGTCAATTAAGCGCTGAGTAACATCGTAAAACTGTTCTAGAACATTCCACTGGCGGCCCAGTGCTCCGATTCTCAAAGCGAGCACATTGGTCCAAACCAACCCCCCCCCCTTCCCCACATGCCAACAGTACTACAGTACACCAGCAAAAACCTCAACTCTGCCCCCCACCCCACCGCTACCCCGGGCTGGGCAGGGTGTTCCTGCCCCCCTCGTTAAAATCTTCCAGGGGAACAAACACACACAAAGAGGTGTTGAGGGGGGCAGAGCCCCAACCAGACAGAGCCTCCTGTCCCCTGGAACCAGCATCTCCCCAGAGGACACACTGAGCTTCCCCATCACTAAACGGGCTCCTCAGTCAAACCAGCATCTCCCCCAGAGACACACTGAGCTTCCCCATCACTAAACGGG
>NC_083766.1:62015807-62068307 GCF_963514075.1 Conger conger
CTTCACTGACCGCGCCCGATTATTTACCATATCCCCAAATTCCACAAAATAAAAGTTTTAACAGAAACGTGGGAGTGACTCATCACGCCGATGCCGGACGTTCAGGTCGTGATGGAGCGGTTCGGGGAGGATTTCGGTGGTTTGGGGAGGTTCTGCGTGGGTTCTGCGCGGGTTCCGCATGGTTCAGAGCGGTTCTGCACGTTCCTATTGTATCCAAACCCTCCTCTCCCCTTTCTGAGAGAAACTCTTTTCCTTTTACACTCCTCCGCTCTCTAAACTTTTATTTTCTCACCTCCTCCTCCTCCTCTTCTGCGATTGGCTATTGTACTGCCAGGGCTCTTCTGTAGTCTCTGGTGATAAACTGGACCCTTTTCTGATTGGCTGTTGTCTCTGGTGATAGACTGGACCCTTTCCTGATTGGCTGTAGTCTCTGTAAAAAGGACAGGGCTCTTCCGTCGTCGATAAACCGGACCCTTTCCCGATTGGCTGCTGTCTCTGGTGATAGGCTGGTCCCTTTTTCGATTGGCTGTTGTATCTGTAAAAAGGACGGGGCTCTCTTGTGATTGGCTCAAGTCTCCGTGCCCAGTCACGCTGCTGCCCTTGGGTGGGTCAGCCACACCGCAGAAGGGAAGGTCAGAGCAACTCAGACAGAGAAGAGGAGAGGGTGCCCTTTAAACGTTCTCACAACGTCCCCCCAACATCACAGCAACACCTTTAAACGTTCTCACAACGTCCCCCCCAACATCACAGCAACACCTTTAAACGTTCTCACAACGTCCCCCCCAACATCACAGCAACACCTTTCAACGTTCTCACAACGTCTCCCCCACAGCAGCCGGTATCAGGGTTGGCTGGTTTGAAGGACAGTTTGCTCTCTTATCTCGGGACAACACGCGGAGAGGGAGAGGGAGAGAGTGATGGAGGAAGAGAGAGAGAGGGGGAGAGAGAGAGTGATGGAGGGAGAGAGAGAGAGAGAGGGTGATGGAGGGAGAGGGAGAGATTGATGGAGAAAGGACGGGTATTTCAGTAAACGCAGACGACAGCGTTCTGCACAGGGGAGCAAACACACAGCCCTCACACTCACACTCACACTCACACTCACACTCACACTCACACTCACACTCACACTCACACTCACACTCACACTCACACTCTGAAGGTGGGTAAGTGTGTGGATTAGCCCACACGGTCAGCTTGCACACAGACACACAGCACAGCTAATAGGATTATGGGAGCACCATTTTGTGGGGTGATTAGTCCACCCTGTCACAGACGGAAGACAAAGGGGGGGGGGGGTTCTCCCCCGGACCCCCCCGGCCGCCATTTTCAAATTCAGACTCCTCCTTGACCTGCGGCGTTAGCGGAAAGGGCATCTCAACAGCTCCCATTTTAACCGAGAGACTCCAACACCCTCTCCTCGTACAGAGAGGAACCTCCTCATACCCGTCCTGGGCTTCCCAGGATGTGGGGATTACAAACCAGGATGCACACTGCCGATTGGAGCAGCAGATCAGAGTGAATAAGGGGGGGGGGGGGGGGGTATTTATACAGGGTGGAGGGTATTTATATGGGGTTGGGGTTAAACCAAACTTGAAGAGGAAGGGTTCAGTGCTGGACTCACTCCTACCATCCACAGCATATCCACTTACAACATACAAAACAACCCTGCCCAAAAGTCCACCCACAAAACACACACCGCAACTCTGAAAAACACGCCGTTAAGAACACCACAGCTCTGAACAGAACACCATGAAAACACAAGACATTTTAAACAAGATGTCGCAACCCTGCACTTGGAACCACAATAACGTAACAACCAAGGACTCACCCAACACACACACACACACACAAAGAAAATTTCAACCCTGAACCCATAGCAACAAAAGCTCCACAATGCCCTGGTAACACCCTGGTACAGAACTCTTGGTCCTTCCAAATTTCATACCACTTCCTGTCACATGACTCTCCCCGCTTTGCAGTCACTGCGTTTAGTTGCCCTGTGTGGAGGTTTCTGCTGCACACAACTAAAAACGATGAGTATTTACTACATGGGCCTTTGGCCTGACGTGCCCCTGAGTTCACCAGCTCACAACAAGGGTAAAATTCACACAGCTCTGGTTGTCATGGATACATTTCAATCAGCAAATCACAATTCAGAAGCCAAGCCCCTCCGTAAAGAGTCTTTCAGAGTACACGCGCTTCAACGCATCTTTCCAGTAACACAGAGTGCCACAGTCAGCTCGAGCGGGCAGCGATCGATGCGGCGAGCACGAGAGCCCTTTAGAAACCACCCTTCCGACGATCCGCTTCCCCGCCAGGTCCCCGCAAGGGCCGTAACAAACGACTCTGCGGACGATACCCTGCCAGCGTAAACAGCCCTCAGAGTCCCGACCTCAATTCTTCACACCGGGAGACAATCACGAAACCCCACAACCGAACCAAGGCTACGGAACAGACCAAAGACGGCAAAAGACGCAAAAAACACTCCCCCCCCCCCCAACTCCTCCTCCTAAATCGATTCAAGCGGCCCACGTTGTAGCTGACGTCCAGCGATGCCAGCGCAGCTAGCATTGCTGTGGTGTTGTCCAAATGAACAACAGTTAGCCTAGCTCGCGCAAGGGAGCACTGAATGTCATACACGATGGCGAGGCTCTGTTTCTACCATCATGCTAGCAGCAGACATTTGATCTATAACCCAGTGCAGTGGGGCGGGGTGTGGGGGTGGGGGCGGGGGTGGGGGTAATGATTCAAGCACCGGAAACAGGAGAGAACGGGAGCGAGCAACAGGATTGAGTTAACCTCACATTAGTCCTCTACGGTTTCAACTCCCTCAGCACCCGTCGGGGGGGGGTTCCCCCCCGTCCCAGGAACCGGAGGAGGAGAGAACGGAGAGATGAAGAGACGGGAAGGGACGGAAGAGAGAGGAGATGAAGAGAGACAGAAAGAAAAGAGAGAGAGAGGAAGAGAAGTGGTAGATCTGGCAGATGTCGAGAGAGGAAGATGGAGTGAAGAGAAACGTAAGAATGACAACTCGTTCATCAGACATCTTTCAATCGCTCCATCTTTCCTTCTTTCCTGCTGCAGTCCCAAGTCAGGAAACCCCAGGACATCCACTGGGGCCTGGACTCCTCCACCAAACGTCTGCCTGACTGAGCAGATCTGCAATCTAACTACACAGGCCAGTGGTCCTCACTCCTGGTCCTGGAGAGCTGCAGGGTGTGCTGGGGTCCTCACTCCTGGTCCTGGAGAGCCGCAGGGTGTGCTGGGGTCCTCACTCCTGGTCCTGGAGAGCTGCAGGGTGTGCTGGGGTCCTCACTCCTGGTCCTGGAGAGCTGCAGGCTGCTGATTTAGAAAATGAGCGCCCGTGCTAATCACGGAAGCATCCGGAGGCCCTTCGCTGCAGGCACGCGGCGGATGTAAACAGCAGCTAAAAATGTATTTAATGAGCCATTTCAGAAGGTCAAAGGTCAAAGGTCAACGGGATAATCCCCCGACATCAAAGGGCGAGCTCGCTAATCACTTCAAACGCTTTTAAACTTCAACAACAACATCCTCCAGGGGAGTGACAGGCAGTCAGCAGGGCGACAGCAAACACATTTTCATCAGTCAATACTGATTCATCAATACCGGAAGCAGTTGAGCAACAGGCCTGACCCATCATTGTTTAACTCATCTGATATGACCCGTTTGGGCAAGGGGATGACTCCCTTCCATGGTGGTCCTGTTCAAATCTGAGGAACATTTTCCATGAATTTGCAACGACTCACTTCTGGATAAATGGCATGATTTGAAGAACATGTTTCGGCACATTCGTGATGGCTACCTTGTCCAAATAGCCAGTGTCCAGCGAGATAGCATCTAGCAGGGGAATTAGCGCACCGATACTGCAAGATTGGAAAGTAGCCTCAAGCCAGTGACTTAGCAAGAAAGACGGCTCGTTGTACATTTCATTTTCAATCCAGCCAAACTCCCCTGACTTCCCAAGGCCAGTGGAACACCACAGAATTTTCCAGCACTTTTCCACGACTTTCCAGGACTCAAATATCCGCGAGGACCGCGGGAATCTCGTCTCGAGCATCAAGGCAAGACGGACCGACCAGAAGTTCAAACCACCACCGTAAAATGTGATCGACACTGACGTGACAAACAAAAGCACTGGCGTGTAATGGCATTAACGACAGCTCGCCCAGGTTGAGTTTCCCATTCTCCAGGCATCTACGTGTCCGTCAAACCAGTTAGACTTCTTTTTCTTTTTTTTTTTTTTAAGTTGGAATTGTTTTTTCCAATTTTTTCCCTTTTTCTCCCAATTTGCTCCATGAGAGCCGGCCAAACTCAGCTTTTGGCGGGACCGGGAATCGAACCCCGGTCCTCAGAGTACAACTGTAACGAACTGATGCATCAAGGTCCGTTACTTTAGCTGCGTGCCACCGCGGCCCCGCTCCAGTTTGGCACAAATAAAAATCGCCTACAACAATCAAACCATTATTTCTGACAGAGAGGCACTGTGTGATATCTGATCAACACCCCCTGACTGACAATCAACCTTTGACCTCTGTGTTCATATCACCCAATCTCATTTCCCCTCTCTCCCCACCCATGTCCCACTCAAAACGGTGATAACAGGCACAGCTGATTCTGCAGACCACTGTTAACCCTGTATGGCAGGGGAGGGTTTTCAATCCAACCAATCACTACACTTGCTGATTTCACCAATTAGGTTCCTCTATGTTCGAAGGCGCGTTCATTAAATGTAATCAGCTGGTGCAGTGATTGGTTGGAGAGAAAGCCTGCATACTCTCAGCCCTCCATGGCACATGATTGGACGCAGCCCTGCTCTCATGTGTGAGGTCACAAATATGCGATTAGAATGTTCTAAACTGAACACTCTAACGCTGATAACACAATCACTACTGGCAAATGGAAACCAGTGGAACGCTAGAACAGGGACTTCCTGCTCCTCAACGGGTTAAGAACGTAACCGAATAAAACGCAGAATGCAGCGCTGCCGAGGAACTGTAAACTGGAATAAATGACACACCCTGTGTGTGAAAGAGACTTCTCCTTTACCCTCACGGGCCCCCATTCCGGAGGCGCACCTGCGTCACCCTGTAACCCTGTATCCTTAAACATCCGCAAGAAAACCAAAAAAACTCCTTGAGATGCAGCCGCAGTCTGCTGCAGAGGAGAGTGACAGTGCTGACGCCCAGCCAGAGTCACAGCCTTCAGTGAGCACAGACTCCACCGCTCCCGTGTCTCTGCCAGCCCTGACACATAGGGGTCTCCCAAAGGGGTAGTGATCCATTGAGGGCTCCCCGAGCAACTATGAAAACCAGCACACCCTGCGGCTCTCCAGGACCAGGGCCGGGGACCCCAGCAGACCCTGTGGCTCTCCAGGACCAGGAGTGAGGACCCCAGCAGACCCTGTGGCTCTCCAGGACCAGGGCTGGGGACCCCAGCAGACCCTGTGGCTCTCCAGGACCAGGGCTGGGGACCCCAGCAGACCCTGTGTCTCTCCAGGACCAGGACCAGGGCTGGGGACCCCAGCAGACCCTGTGGCTCTCCAGGACCAGGGCTGGGGACCCCTATACAGAGTCAGGCAAGTAACAAGATGAAGTGTGACAGATATGTGTTCTGGTGTGGGAAGGACACACGGTCCTTCATTAGTGATCGAGACGAAGAGAAAGAAGTCCCGTACCACGGCCGTCTCAAACCGGGATATTTGCAGCTGGTGTCCCAAAGAGGGAGAGGGAGAGGGAGAGGGAGAGAGAGAGAGAGAGGCAGGCAGACAGGCAGACAGGCAGACATCCTAGGGTCCTGTGTGGTATTTTAACTTTGTTTTTGTTGTGACCTTTAACCTTCCCCAGACACCCCTGCTGCTGCTGTCAATCACAGCTGGGTGCCACTGACTCCCCTCTACCTGAGAGAGGGCAGCCGTTTGAAGCCAAACAAGAAAGGGGGGTGTGTGTGTGTGTGTGTGTGTGTGTGTGTGTACGCTTGGGGGGCGGTGGTAAGTCAACATGGTTCCTCATTATGTACAGAAGATTTATTTCTGACTGACCTGACCCTTCAAAACGTGTGGATTCTACCTGCAAAGTATTTTGTTAATTAATCAGACCCAATGTTCTCTCAGTTAAGCACTTCAACTGAGCTGAATCATGGAAAGTGCTCGATAAATTATCATTATATTCATTTGTCAGATCCTCGTACGCGAGCCAACTTGCGATTTGTGCGAAGACGTGTGAGTCACGCGCAACTGTAATGGCTTTGATCGGTCCCTTACCCTGCGCATATCCAGATGACGTCATTGA
Organism: Conger conger; assembly: GCF_963514075.1. Taxonomy (NCBI): domain Eukaryota; kingdom Metazoa; phylum Chordata; class Actinopteri; order Anguilliformes; family Congridae; genus Conger; species Conger conger. The sequence continues at coordinate 62,022,116 of NC_083766.1, forward strand.
AAATGACGGGCACATATTTAACACGATCACGCATCGGTCTTCAACAGCGCTGCCCTTGCGGGAAGTGCAACTTCATCCATTTTAAAAACACTTTTCGCACAGTGTATGGCCCACAGTGCGTTCAGGGCAATACGAGTATAGAGACGCAACAACGCAAAAAGCACTTCACACACGGCAAGATCAGGACAACTACACCGAGACGCCTTCCTGTTAACGTCGTGTCGAAAGGCAATAACCGCCCCACTCGGGACCGCTTAATCTGAAATAAATGTTGTGTTTATTTACACGACAGGCAACGTGGCGTGGATGGCGGTGCGACGATTGTTTTCTATAGCTAAAATAACGGAAACACGGCGTAAGAGGACGGTGTGAAATGGGCTGAATTGACCTCCAGGTGCAGAGAGCTCCGGGAATCTTTAGCCCTCGCAAGGAGAGGCAGAGAGGAGCCGGCGAGGACACGGTAATTGCTCCGCTAAAGTTGACGATTACATTGCACCGCGTTACCGTATCATACATTATAACGTGGCAGCAGCTAGATTTGGGTGCGAAGGGGGATACGAGTTGCAAGGGCTAAAGAATATTGCCGTGTGGCTCGAGAGTGTTCCCCTCCCATTGGCAGCAAACGGCATTCTAACGGCTCTTTTCGTTTGCCGTTTGATTGACACATGCCCTTAGCGACTACATAAAAACGTTTTCACTGTGAGAAGCGGGGCAGCCTCTTGCTATCACTCGCCCCTTCCTCCCCGCCGGTCGCCCATCCATTTTTATAAACAGCTGTTCCCCGCCAGAGCAACTGTTTCAACAAGGTCTTGAGACCAAAAAAAAACACACCAAACCTTTCCCAGCGCGACAGGTGCAGCCACGGTCACTAACCGGGCCGTCACACCGCGTTCCTTTCTGTCAATCACCAACTTACATCACTGTTCAAGACCTTCAGTGGACATTTAAAACAACAAGGTTTTAAGTGTGTGTGTGTGTGTGTGTTGGAGTGGAACCCAGCAGACTCTTTTGCAGTGAAAATATACACACACACACACACACACACACAGATTTATTCCAAATGGTTTCATATTTCTAATTATGACTACAAATCAGCGCACAATCATAAATTAATTGCAATGTAGTCGTGCGATAAAGGTAGGCTATAGGATCAAATATTGCTGATCACCTTTGGAAAAAACTGCTCAAGTTTCGGTTAAAATCTTCAGCACGCAAATATTTCTCGGAATTTCTGTAAAAGCACTTAAGCGGAGAGTCATATCCATAACTATGCCTTCAGGCACGGGATTCCGACATCACGATTGCCACTTCAGTCACTGGAAATGTAACCCGGAAAATATTATGGCCGCGTAGATATTTATAGCCACGTTTAATATAAATTTGTTGGCTGTTACCCTGCCAAGAATATAAATGCGATCACATATCAGCCGGGTTTACGAGTAAAATTACAGGGCATTGGCTCCGCGCACACAGCTGTTACCGAACAGCCGTGCCAGCAAGCGCACACACCCACTCCCATCAAAAAGTAATTGATTCTAATTTGAGCTATGAAAATACCATAATTGAAAAGTTGCTTTAATGTCCCAAACGAGAAACAATTAGCCGCTGACGGGACAAGGGACCGTCGCCAAATAATGAAGTGTTAATGAGAGAGAATTACACAGAGATTAGATGTAAAACAGAGATTAGTCAGGCAATTACGGTCGGGATAACTAGCCGTGTGCTTTACGACAAAGGTGGCTATCTTCGCGTAACAAGTAAGATGCACAACTGCAAAACATAGGTACGATGTTTTAGTGTATTACTGAAAACATTCTGCCTTTCTGCAGCCGTGCCAGCCATCAATGTATACAGTTATTTTTGGTCACCTTGAATCTTGGTCACGCTGCTAAGTGGTAGCTAGCTGCTTTGCAAAGTGAACCTAAACACAACTCGCATGACGACCGGGCTTTTGTGTTTCAAAGGTATCCAGCGCGTCGCCGAGCTCGATAGATGCATTTCTCTGAAGGGGGAGGCGAACGAAACGGAATCTGCGTCCAGCACTGCTTGGATTCGGAGTAGCAACACGACCAACTGTGGCTACCGCGACTCGAAACACCAAATCGGCTGCCTCAACAATGGCATTCGCGCAGGACCTGGGCAAATGTTTCCATGGCAGCCACGGGTAACTCCAGTCAACAGGATAATTCCTACACACACACACACACTTTCACATTCATAATTATACAGCATGAATCGCCCTTTTAACTTCGACTCGAGAATATACCCAACTGACACACGTACAAGTTAGCAGACACGATGTTGTGCAAAAATGTTTAAACTGTTTGGAAAAGATACGATTTAGCTCGTACGAAAGAAAAAAAAAAACTTTTGCTTTGTTTTAACTGGCTAGGCTAGCCACGACGTTTCCCGGCGTGCCCGTTAGATAGGCATCTCCCCACAAACTGCCTAGCTACCGTTACGTTTGACTCAACTCCGGCAGCGTCTGCCATCCCAGGGAACTTCTAAGAAGGGAATTTTGTCGAAGTTAAAAACAACACGCCTACCTGTGGCACTGAACAACAGAAGTAGCACCGCGGCTATCAGTCCCAGGTGAAGCGGATAATTCCCGTTGCGATGAAGTGACATTCTCTCCGCCATGATTTCAACACGCAAACTCAATGCTTTTCTCTCCAAAGTCTGGTGCGGCGCTTCCTCAGCGACTACTCCATAGGGACCTCGTTGCGTTTGGGCCGTACCACTACCGGCCCAAAAACGGGGGGGGAGGTTGGCACACCTGACTTGTCACGCCGCTGTTAAACGCTTCTAGAACAAACTCAGACATCGCCCCCTGAACATTTAACCAGTCTCTAATTTAACATTTTTAAATCCACAACCGACAAGCAGCTAGCCTGGTGTTAAAGACCGTCTGTTCTCCGACTAGATTAGTTACGTCGATGCACTTTCGTTGATGGTTTGTCTGGCTAGAGGACGTCAGTCCCTCGGCTGTTGTCCTCGATTATGCTGGAGACAATGGGGATAATGAACGTGCATCGAACGGCTACCATTAGATTATAATGATTATGTCTATCTCGCAAAATCACTTAGTTTGGCAAACAGGCGGTTAGTTGGAAGTTAAAACGAATCTGTAACTGAACGAAAAGATAAAAAATATATTTTTATCTAAAACTGATAGAGTAGGCTAATTATTGCAAGATACAGCTCACAGTTTGAAGTTGTTGTTTGTTTTTTTTAAACCTGGTGGTCGATGAAGGCTAAGTTGTTAGAATAATTTTCGCAACTGAACTGAACACTTATCTCATAAACTTGTGGTATTTAAAGTTATTTCACATTTTCATTGATTTATTTTAGAGAAAACGGCAAAGATAAACAAATTGTTTGCATTTTGTTTTCATTTTCTGCAAACCGCAACCTCTTGGTCTAATTTTACCCGTCTGTATGTCTGTATTCAGTTTCAGAATGGACAGGTCACACCATAGATCTCAGTTTTTGTATTTATCACAAATAATACGAGTATTTTGAGGGGATGGGTCGAGTTTCCTTGAGAAATGCTGGAGAACTCGGTAACTGGCTCTGGGGTGCCAGGTTTATGATGCGCACATGGTGGTGGTTATAAAAGGGAGAGACGTGACTCAGGAGTGCGTTTCCTACAGTTTGACTGAGTGGAATCAGACGTCGACCAGATAAAAGGCCTATTATGGGTTTTACAAAATGGTTTGGCAGGAATGAGAAAAAACAAACCACAACATATTCCTCCAGGGTGGGCTGGAGCCTATCCCAGCATGCACCGGGCAAGAGCAATGGGCCCTCGTGGTTAAGGGACATGACTGGGACCCGGAATGTTGTTGGTTCAATCCCCGCTGTAGCCACAATAAGATCCGCATGGCTGTTGGGCCCTTGAGCAAGGCCCTTAACCCTGCATTGCTCCAGCGGGGATTGTTCCCTGCTTAGTCTAATTAACTGTCCGTCGCTTTGGATAAAACCCCCAACTGTAAATTAAATAAGAAAAATAACCTCCTAAAGCGATGCACTTCAAATCTATTATCAAAACTGTAGTGCTGTAGTTTTCTTGTATAACATTATATTTACATTTTTTGTAATTCGGCAGATGCTTCTAATCCAAAGCGATTTACAAGTCCATAGGTTCTTATATACTTATAACATACCAATACTGCATTTGCATTAATAGTTAATCACCTCCATATCGGGCAATCTATTTTAACCAGGGAAATAAGGAACCTTTAAAAATTCGACAAAGAGAGCCTTTTCTTCAGAAGGTCATATTTCACCCCTAAAATAAACCATCTCAAATAATTTAGCTTTAAGAACTTTACTTCAAAATCCAAACGGCTCACTGCATAATGGTAGGCTATTGGCCCCCATTGAGCAAAGCGTTCACTCTGGATTCTAAAGTAATATTAGTATATAAATTGTTATTTTGACAAACACATCTTGGCTCCGGTGTGCAGGCGAGGCTGCACGTGTGTTCCTGTGGTAGGACAGCACAGACGCTTCCATGAAAGAGCATTCTTCCCGATTTGTCACTTTCAGATAAAAAGGTTTCTGCGTCTCTTGATGTATCACCCTTGACATCTTTTAATGGGCTGAAGTGCGTGGAATTCTTTGGGTTTATATTCCTTTGGTGGCCCCCCTTTTTAATCTGCATTTCTGCTCAAAGTCGAGCGTGCACATGTGCCGAGGGACCTGTCTCGCGTAACCTTTCACTCAAAACCATTCCTATTAAAGTTTAATTTATCTCATTCCGGGGCTTCTGCTACCATTCTCCTGATCTGTAGGAATGTGGAAGAACATAAAGTCTTCTCAGGCACATGGGGGTGAAAGCTGTCCTCTTTCACTGCGTTTTCTTTTTTTCATCGTCATCAAAGTCCGTTTCATGCGTCAGAGCGAGGCTCGCTGTGCTGGCAGTGATCCTGGGCCTGAGGTTTGCCCTTCATTTGCTCCGTCCGATGAAGTCAAACAGACACGCACTTTCCCCCCCGAAGTCCATACTCACCTGATCGCACCCAGCTAATGTGCAATTTTACTCTACCGCTGTTCAAAAGTGAGCAGTATTTTTACACAATTGCCACCTCCCGATCGGAAGCCGTTACGGAGATGAGTTTGCCTCACTCAAGCGAACGTTTGGCTTTAACGCATCCTGGTCTGCTTTCCTGTGGAGCAGCAACACAGACAACAGTGACATAAACAGATCGTCTCACTCTCACTAACAGACATAAACACTCACTAGCACTCCAGCCCACAGGCAGATACATCCCTGCTATCAAATTTAAAAATACAGTGAGTAAAAACATACGGTTTATTAAGCAGGGGTCAATCCCCCCTGGAGCAATGTGGGGTTAAGGGCCTTGCTCAAGGGCCCAACAGCTGCATGGATCTTAGTGTGGCTACACCGGGGCTTGAACCACCAACCTTCTGGGTCCCCCAGTCGAGCAAGTTAGCCACTAGGTTACAGGCGGTATTTTCAGATACATTTCAAGGTTGTAATGTGAGTGCATATTACCAAATCGAACTACTCTTTATTTGGAAATCTAGTATCTAAAAATTTGTATTGAGAGAGGAGAGCATAGACATTCTTGTCATTTTGTTATACTCGGATGCAGATTACGGAAACCATTTTCAATGAAAATATTCTCCAATTCCACTAAAACCACAACAGTTGGATTTCAAAGCGTAATGAAAAGAATAGTCCCCACAGCGCATAAAAGTGGGATATTTATTTCAATGGAAAGGTCAACTTTCAAAAATGATCCAAGGAAGTCAGCCCGAGTATGTGAATTCCTGTCTCAAGACCAACGTCAAGTCCATCGCGTTGGCTAACGACCGGCTGTGTTGTCTCGAGACTGAGGGGGTGTGTTACCGCGTTTTAGCCGATGTCGGCCTTAAATCCCAGTCCCACCCCTCTAATCCTCCCCAAGCACTCCTCACAAAATCATCTAATCCTCACAGCCCAGTCTGCACGGCCGCTCCGTCCCGCTAAAGGCCCCGTTTGTGCTTCAGTTTGGGGCCGCAGGCGCGGGGATCAGCTAATCCCAGTCCGGGGCAGTCCATTCACACCGTAGGGGGGGAGGTTTCAGTTTCCCAGATTAAATTTGGTACTCCCCCAAACTGGGGCGACGAGGCTTTGTGTGAAGTGTGTGTGTGTGTGTGTGTGTGTGTGAGTGTGTGAGTGTGTGTGTGAGTGTGTGAGTGTGTGAGTGTGTGTGTGTGTGTGTGTGTGTGTGTGTGTGTGTGTGTGTGTGAGTGTGTGTGTGAGTGTGTGTGTGAGTGTGTGTGTGTGTGTGTGTGTGTGTGTGATGGGGGGGCCAATTTCTGTTGCAGAAATTCTTACAGAAACTGCAGTCCTGCCGTTCGCCACTTCAAAAGACAGCGCTTGACTGGCAGCATCCATCACCAATGTAGTTTTTTCCCTGTATGCAGAGAATTATGGGTAAATAAAAATGTTATATTGAAGAGAGTTGTATTCCTGTGACCTTTCATGCTTGTTGCTGAATGTGATTGTCTTGCTCAAATGGCCTCTCCTTTGGCTTGTTTTAATGGCTTTTTCCATCTTGCCCAGGGACTGCAGCTGAGCGCTAGCCAGTTGGCTAATACAGGCGCGTAAATAAAATAAACCTGTAAATAAAATAAATAAAATATTATATCAGTTTTGACTTTTACATAATTCATTTCCCAGGGTAAGGGCCCCCTCCCACACCAAGAACTATAATGATAAGGATAAACATATTTTATCGTTCGGACTATAGCACAGCTATAACGACAACGCCGGTGATGAACGATATCGCAGGGATCGCTTTCACAGTCGACACTGACAGCCAATCAAAATCCTTCCGAATTTACAGGGCGTCACGTTGAAAGCTGCAGGTGACATAGCTGAGGGACGACTGACGTCACGGTGACGGTTCAGCATGTGGATTCTCACAGTGTTGTCGTCAGTTCTGGTTAAAGTTATGGTCGTTGTTATAGTTCTTGGTGTGGACTGGCCTTTAGGGGGGGGTTTGGATGGCCGGGTCCGAGACTCATCGCTCTCTAGCGGCCCCCAGTGGCTGATCGAGTGGCCGCGGTCCGCTTGTCAAAGCTGCACGTGAAGGGTCTTCCACCGGCTCCTGTCTGTGTGAGCTCGGCTCATGGGCCAAAGAATGGCAGAAGGTCAAGAGACCTCATATAGAACTATAAGTCACTGACGTTGTTGACAGAAATGCCATAGAAAGGGGCCATAAACATGCCGTTCATATGGCAGTAAATATAAGTGTGAAGTTTTACACAAAAATACTATTTAAAAGTATGAAAATACTCCAAGATTGAAAAAGGTTGCATCTGCTTGGATCCCTTTCACTTTGGAGTCTCTGAAGCTCAATACCTCAGAAGCACTCAGATAGAACGCAGACAGAGCCAGGTCATGTGCCCCACACGAGAGTGTGTGGATCTCCGCCGAATTAACCAGCTGATGTGGGCACGGGGCGGTCTTTCAGCCGAGCACTAATTATCACGTATTCTTTATTATTACAAGGATCCCCATTAGCTGGTGCGATAGCAATTAGCCTGTCTTCCGGGGAACCACAGTAAAAGCACTGTTAATTTGGATCCCTTTAGCCTTCAGAGTAGCGCTGAGCTTCCTGAACTGCCGTTGTTGCTGGACGCTGCCAGGTGCCACCTGACTAACTCAGACGCAAACACAAACACTGGGCTGGGTTACCATGGCACCGGTCCCAGGCTCCACCCCCGCACCCCATCCATTGGCTTAGCGGATGGAATGTGCTGTGGCCAAGCCAAAGTGCATCTGGGACCCGTTTCCCTGAGGAAGCCCAGGCAGCATCACGTCCATCGCCCCGACAAAACATAGCGAGACGTTTATTTAAACGGAAACGGTGGCGCGTTGAATGTCCTGTTGTAAACCGAGGGCGGATTGACCGGCGTAGGCACGGTCTGCGCCTATGGTGCCTGAGAAGGCGCTCTCTGGGCCCGACCGCCAAACGGGAGCACACACACCTCACAGCCCGCTGCAGAACGTTGCACACTGCTGGGAGGAAATGCCTCGTTCAACACAGAAACCGTAGCGAAACGCTCTAACTAACCTGCCCTCCCCCAAAATGCACAGTCCTGCACTCTCAGCTAGCGCGTGTACTCTCGTTGGAGTTGGCAGTTGGAGTCAGAGGGTTGCCGGTTCGATCCCGCCCTGGTGGTGTCAAAGTGTCCCGAAGCAAGACACCTAACCCTCAATTGCTCCTGACGAGCTGGTTGGTACCTTGCATGGCAGCCAATCACTGTTGGTACGTGGGGATGGGCGAATGAGAAGCATCAATTGTACAGCGCTTTGGATGAAGCATCTTTCTCTCCATAGTCTCTAAGTTCTATCTCAGCATCCTGACCACAATGCACCCTGCACCTTCATCTGCCCACAGTGCCGTTCTGCATTCTCCCATCTCTTCTGAGAACACGGCATTCTGCAGAAGGAATCTGTGGGAGAATACACCCACTGTTATTTCACTGTACAGTTACATAAGTACTCCTTTCTACCTGTCTATTATCCTTGTGCTGTCAGAGCTGAGAATATGGCCAGGCAAGATGCAAATCTTACTGTGTGTGTCTGTGAGAGAGAGAGAGAGAGAGAGAGAGAGAGAGAGAGAGAGAGAGAGAGAGAGAGAGAGAGGAGAGAGAGAGAGAGAGAGAGAGAGAGAGAGAGAGAGAGAGAGAGAGAGAGAGAGAGAGAGAGAGGAGAGAGAGAGAGAAGAGAGAGAGAGAGAGAGAGAGAGAGAGAGAGAGAGATTCTTGAAATGCTTTGAGGTGAAAGCTGTAAACCTTTCCTATTAAAGGAAATATCCTTGAGATAACTTTGGGCAATGACTCAGCTTTGAATCGTCAAACAATCTCAGATAGGCTACCAGCGCAGGCAGCAGCACGAGCTCCAGCGACGGTACGACTCCAGGCGACGGTGAGGCAAAGTCATCAACAGCTTCACTGTCGCACGCCCTCGTCAGTCAAGCCTGACAGCATCATTCCTTCCTCCTGGGTACCAGCGCAGCTCCCCGGTCCTGCCCTGCGTAGTTCACCCAGTCAGCAAGCACCTGTCGGGCCGCGGTCGGCAGCAGCTGACGCCGCCCCAGTGCTTCGCACATCGGCGTCACGGCACGGCGGGTAGCTGCGCGACACGCGCTATTTACACCCGCTATTCTGCCTTTTCTGTCACAGCTGACCGGTATCTGGACAAACCCTGGTGCGCAGGCGCACCGGTCCTGTGCTGATTTGCAAAAAACCGGCGGACCGTTAGTGACCCGGTTGCGTTAGGGAGGTGACAAATCATCCGATTACCATTCCAGTTTTAAACTGGATTACTGGGAAATTTAATTGCAGTTTCAACTTTATTTTGGGCCATCTCAAGAGTTATAAGTATAATTATAAGTAACTGCTGGTCGATCGTGTGTCATACAGGTACAGGTATTTTTTTGTAACGGTTAACTTTCATTTTATATGCCAATGCATTTTATATGGCGCAGGGCAATCGTGGTGGTTTTTCACTGAAAGCAGGGAATTTTCGCTTTCACTATCTGATGGATAAATAGCCTAATTGCTTTATTACTGTAGCATTCAATTCCATGCGGTGTTTGCATTCTTAACCCTCTGAAACCCGCAGAATGCTTGCTTTTATGACTGTAGCTTGTGGATTGAATGTAAACAGCATATTGTAATATTTTGCGTAATATCTGTCCAATTGCTATGTTTTATGTAGAGACAGCGTAGTGGAAAGCTACGTTGTTTGCCGGGAGTTTGAATTTGCATGTCAATAAATAAACACAGATCTTCTGTGAACCTTAGAAACAACATAACGCTACAATAAGCCATAAGTCAACCAACAGCAACAAAAATGCTTTGATAACTCTGATACTATATCATTCAATTCCCCGTTTGCATTTTAAACCCCTGAAATGGCAGATTGCTTGCTCAAACTACTGAAGCTTGTCTATTTGCTAGTTTAGAACCGCAATAATACGCCTGGTGATGAACGTGCATTCATTTTAAACTGAGCTCACAATTTCACCTTCAGGAAAAAAATATCGGTTATCGGTTATCAATTTTTTGTAACCGTTTACAAATTAGTTTCGGTTAACCGGTCAAACGTTTAACCGTCCGCGCCCCTAGTGTATGCTAACAGGCTAGGTAGGCTACAGTCCGGTAGAGACTGTAGCCCCCCCCCGCTAAAAGATCGCACGCTACAGGTAGGCTACACTCCAGCCCGGATCTTGTGTGTTTTGTTTATTATTCATAATTATTCACTGAATCTAGAGGCAATTCACCCTTTTCATTTAAAACCTCAAAAAAAGGATGAAAGGTTTTCTTCAAATCTTTCCTACATTTCCACTTTGTATCCTGCCCTTTATTGTATTCAGAAAGATTCATCCTTGACCTTAATTGCGGCCCACGTCGTATTATATGGATTCACAGCGCCATCTGCAGGTAGGATGGCGACACTACCACCTTTGGTCCAGATTGTCGCATTAAAAGTCGGTAAGCTTTCAACGATCCTGGTCACTCCCCCCTCAAAATTGCATCCGGAACTGCGGGGCAGTCATAATTAGTCTAACTGGTTCTCAGGGGTATTTGAGAATTTGTTCGCCCTACTTTCAACAGGTTTTAACAGGGCATTTATTTTACCCGTTTGCCTTTTTCATGAGGTAGCCTACATGTTTGTAACATTTGGGGCCGTTTTCACAGACATAGATTCAGCGTAGTCCTGGACTAAACAGATGTGCATGTGCAGAATCTCAATTGAAAATGGAACATAGTTTTGGAATAGGCTTAACCTGTGTCTGTGAAACTGGCATTGTTTTATTCAACAAACAAGAAGAAATGTTGGTTAAAAATGTTATTTGTATTAATCGCGCTTGCCTGAGGCTAATTGAATATATTCATAACGGTGTTCTCGCTATAGCCTACCGCGATTCTAGATGTAGCCCACGTAGTATGCACTCCTACGCACCCGTCGACATAGGCCTACCTATTGGCTGTTGAACACATTATCCGGATATTAATTTCGACATGAATTAGGCTATCGTATCTCTCTACTGTAATAGTAATAATTAATATATAACTACCAATTTATAACTTTTAGACATTTAAATCGGTCCTATAGTGGGACTTTTGTCGTTCATGGAGGTGCGACGGAAATTTTAGGCGCCGTTGACCGTAATCGAATGCTAGCATTTACAAAATTCGACTGATGGACTGCCGTCGCAAAGCAAATTATTAGTGCTTTTGGCGTATGCTAGCTACATCACAATAACCTCATACGGGGATCACTAATTGGAAGTGATTAAAAGGTGGTAGTCCACTGTCATTCGTCAACAGCGTGCTTAGCTACAAGCGTGGCTATAGCATGGAGAAGAGCAGACAGCAAAGTCGAGGTTCAAGGCGGTCGGCTGAGCTGAACCTGCTGCCTTCCAGGCGTCACCGAGGCGTGGAAAGAGATTGACGAAGTCAAGAGCAGACCGAGGTCAGAAAAAGGTTCGAGAAACTGAGAATGTGGAAAAGAACGCAGCGTAACAAACGCGGGGATTTGAGAACACGCGCGGGAGGAAGATGCCGTTTGTTTCTCGTGGAGAAAGTATGAGAGAGTGCTGACGCAGTGAAATATTGGCAGGGGGCGCGTGCCGCCATGACCCACAAAAGAACTGGAACTAAAAGAAACACCATTCGGATCCACCTATCCCTGACGGTTTCACAGGACAAATTTGTTTGAAAAAAAAAGAAACAAGAACGGAAAAAGACGCAAAACGTCTTTAATTATTTAGCATTTCTGCATTTACATAAACAAACTAAGGCTCATACCATTACATGCAAAAACAGACATACACTCACAGGCACATACAAAGACTCACAGGCACGTGCACGACGCACAGTCAGACTGTGACGTCTCAATTTCCCAATTAACCCTCTGGTATAAAGACAAACTTCCTCCCAAAACGAAAAAAAAACAAACAAAAGAAACAAAAAAAAACAAAAACATGAAGTTGAGTGTGCTCCTCATTTTGCATGGCGCTGCAATGGGACAAAATCAGATGAAGACCCTGATCTGTGTGAATGTAGAGTGGCTGAGCTGTGGATTGCCATGTTTAAAGCCTCTAAAAAGGCAACCTTTTCAGCTGTGGTGTCACCAGTGGCCACCAAGGGCAGTTACAGGGGTGAGTGTGTGGGGTGGCGTGAGGGTAAAGGTCACAGATACTCACTCTAACTCTCGGAGAGCTGGGGCGTTTGCTGGGTTTCGTTACGCACCAACGAACTGATAAATTAACCCCTCAAGTCCTGAGATCACAACTGTGTGATTAGAATGCTCTTAACTTCTAAATTCTAATGCTGATCACTACTGGTGACTGAAGTCAGTGGAGTTCTAGAACACTGAAGATTCCAGAAAAATATAATTCTATTCTTCAAAGGGTTATAGCAGTCGACACACATACACACACACACACACACACACACACACAGACACATACACATACACATACACACACACACACATTCTCGGGTCTGAATTGGTTGCCGATTCCAAGACAAAAACCTGGCAGATTTCCCAGGTAGCTCTCCAAGAAGGTAGAGTGAACAGTAGTGCCATACAGACCTGAGTTCAAATAGTATTTGTGAGGGATTCAAATACTTTTCTGCATTTGAGCTAAGCTTGCCTGGTGCATTGAAACGGATGAAGATAAATCATCCCAAAAAGTATAAACCCTGTATAGCTCCTGTTTGCAGGCTCAATTGCGCCAGGCAAGATCAATAGAGCACAGAAAAGTATTTGAACCAAAGTAAATATGGGACCCAGAAGGTTGGTGGTTCAAGCCCTAGTGTAGCCACGATAAGATCAGCACAGCTGTTAGGCCCTTAAGCAAGGCCCTTAACCCCCACATTGCTCCAGGGGGGATTGTCCCCAGCGTTTAGTCCAATCAACTGTAAGTTGCTTTAGATAAAAAATATTATTATAAATGCTATTGGAACCCAGGTGAGGGTGTGCTGGGACAGAGGAGACTGAGTGGGTCCAGTGTACGGGAGTGTAAAGGGGGTTTTTTCGGGGATTATCAGTGCGAGAGATCTCCTCTGGGGTAGGGGGAGGAGGAAGAGGAGGAGGATGGAGAGGAGGAGGGGGATGAGGAGGAGGAGGAGGTCAGTCCTCGCGCAGGTAGGCTTCTGGAACGTCCTCCTCCGCAGGTGCGGAGGCCAGGTGGGCGGTCCTCTCCGCCTTCTCCGCGCGGAACTCCTCCAGCAGCCGGTCAGCCTCCAGGGCGCGCTGCTGAGCCTGCTCCACGTGAGACAGCGCCACCTGCAGGCTGGACCGGGCCGTGACTGAGGCCTGGTCCGCTCCTATGGGGAGACCCACCAACACACTCAGCCTGATCTCCTATCAGCAGGTAAATGTTTAATCCTCCAAATGACACATTATACCCCGCATCACCACACACATTTACACACGCATGCACACACGCACAGACACGCACAGACACGCACAGACACGCACAGACACTCACGCACACTCACACACACACACACACGCACACAGACACACACACACACTCACACGCACGCACACACACACAGACACGCACACGCACAGACACACACACACGCACACACAGACACACACACACACTCACACGCACACACAGACACACACACACACACACACACACACGGACAGACACACACACACACGCACGCACACACAGACACACACTCACACACACGCACAGACACACACACGCACAGACACACACAGACAGACAGACACACGCACACACAGACACACACACACACACTCACACACACGCACAGACACACACACACACACGCACGCACACACACACAGACACACACACTCACACGCACACACACACACACAGACACACACGCACAGACACACACACACGCACGCACACACAGACACACACACACACACACTCACACGCACGCACACACAGACACACACACACTCACACGCACGCACACACATACACACACACTCACACGCACGCACACACAGACACACACACACACACTCACACACACAGACACACACACACACAGACACACACGCACGCACACACAGACACACACACTCACACGCACGCACACACAGACACACACACACACACACACACACTCACACACACGGACAGACACACACACACACACACACACGCACACACACACAGACACACACACTCACACACACGCACAGACACACACAGACAGACAGACACACACACACGCACACACAGACACACACACACAGACAGACACACACACACACACACGCACAGACACACACGTTCAAATATGTACACACTCACACACACACACACACACCTGCGTTGTATGCTGCCTCAGCTGCCAGTTCACACAGGTTGATGGCCTTCATCCAGGTGGACTCAAATTGCTTGCAGTCATCACGCTTTTCTCTTACCTAGAGAGAGAGAGAGAGAGAGAGAGGGAGAGAGAGGGAGAGAGAGGGAGAGGGAGAGAGAGAGAGAGGGAGGGAGGGAGGGAGAGAGGGAGGGAGAGAGAGAGAGAGAGGGAGGGAGGGAGGGAGAGAGGGAGGGAGAGGGAGGGGGAGGGAGAGAGGGAGGGAGGGGGAGGGAGAGAGAGGGAGGGAGGGAGAGGGAGGGAGAGAGGGAGAGAGAGAGAGAGAGGGAGGGAGGGAGAGGGGGAGAGGGAGGGAGAGGGGGAGAGGGAGGGAGAGAGAGGGAGAGAGAGGGAGAGAGAGAGAGGGAGAGAGGGAGGGAGAGGGGGAGAGGGAGGGAGGGAGAGGGGGAGAGGGAGGGAGGGAGAGGGGGAGAGGGAGGGAGGGAGAGGGGGAGAGGGAGGGAGTGAGAGAGAGGGAGAGAGAGGGAGAGAGGGGGAGGGAGAGGGAGAGGGAGGGAGAGAGGGAGGGAGGGAGAGAGGGAGGGAGGGAGAGAGGGAGAGGGAGAGAGAGAGGGAGGGAGAGGGGGAGAGGGAGTCTATTAAAGGAAATATCCTTGAGATAGCTGAGACGTGACTCAGCTTTCAAAGGGTTTGAAAGGGTTCTCTCTGACTGCACAATTCCAGAATATGAGCCTTTTTGAACCGGAGCAGTCACGCTGAGATCTGGCTCTTCTGCATGTAGGACCCAGAGCATGCATGCGTTTAGGCTGTGGGAGGAACCTGGAAGAAATCCACACCGACCCGGAGAGAACACACAGACAGGATCCAGTATATCCAGATGACTGTGCCAACCACCAGCTCACCATATTTACCGCATTAACCATATGAGGGATCAGTATCTCCTCATCAGTCCATGCACCAATAACATGTATAGAATTGTCAATTGTTGAAAATTACTTTCAGAAGGAAGATGCACCTTTGGTTACCATTTTGGGAATGGTACTGAACCAGAGGACAAAATGTCAAACATTACGAACGCATCAGATATACAGGATACATACACATCATGCATTTATGAAAAGGCTAAATTAAGAAAAATAATGAGGCATAAAATAAAATACACTATGATTATTTTTAATACTAACCCCCGTTTTTGACTTAAACCTAGGCCCAGTTTTAGCAGAACGTGACCCCTGACCCTTCAGTCACATGACTAATGAGGACGACGCCCACCTCAGCTCGCTGGCGAATGATGACCTCCCACACGGCGTGCTCCTCTGAGGGGTTCAGCCGAGTGACGGACGCCACGTAGCGCTTCTGCAAGGCCACGAGCATGTGTGCAGCCTGCAGGAACACAACACAACCGCACACCGTCTGTACCAACACAACCACACACCGTCTGTACCAACACAACCACACACCGTCTGTACCAACACAACCGCACACCGTCTGTACCAACAACACAACCACACACCGTCTGTACCAACACAACCGCACACCGTCTGTACCAACACAACCGCACACCGTCTGTACCAACACATCCACACACCGTCTGTACCAACACATCCACACACCGTCTGTACCAACACAACCACACACCGTCTGTACCAACACAACCACACACCGTCTGTACCAACAACACAACCATACACCGTCTGTACCAACAACACAACCATACACCGTCTGTACCAACAACACAACCACACACCGTCTGTACCAACACAACCACACACCGTCTGTACCAACATAACCACACACCGTCTGTACCAACATAACCACACACCGTCTGTACCAACAACACAACCACACACCGTCTGTACCAACAACACAACCACACACCGTCTGTACCAACACAACCACACACCGTCTGTACCAACACAACCACACACCATCTGTACCAACACAACCACACACCGTCTGTACCAACACAACCACACACCGTCTGTACCAACAACACAACCACACACCGTCTGTACCAACACAACCGCACACCGTCTGTACCAACACAACCACACACCGTCTGTACCAACACAACCGCACACCGTCTGTACCAACACAACCGCACACCGTCTGTACCAACACAACCACACACCGTCTGTACCAACACAACCACACACCGTCTGTACCAACAACACAACCGCACACCGTCTGTACCAACAACACAACCGCACACCGTCTGTACCAACAACACAACCACACACTGTCTGTACCAACACAACCACACACCGTCTGTACCAACAACACAACCACACACCGTCTGTACCAACACAACCGCACACCGTCTGTACCAACAACACAACCACACACTGTCTGTACCAACACAACCGCACACCGTCTGTACCAACAACACAACCACACACCGTCTGTACCAACAACACAACCACACACCGTCTGTACCAACACAACCACACACCGTCTGTACCAACACAACCACACACCGTCTGTACCAACACAACCGCACACCGTCTGTACCAACAACACAACATCTGTACCAACACAACCGCACACCGTCTGTACCAACACAACCGCACACCGTCTGTACCAACACAACCACACACCGTCTGTACCAACACAACCACACACCGTCTGTACCAACACAACCACACACCGTCTGTACCAACAACACAACCACACACCGTCTGTACCAACACAACCACACACCGTCTGTACCAACACAACCACACACCGTCTGTACCAACACAACCGCACACTGTCTGTACCAACACAACCACACACCGTCTGTACCAACACAACCGCACACCGTCTGTACCAACCGCACACCGTCTGTACCAACACAACCGCACACCGTCTGTACCAACACAACCACACACCGTCTGTACCAACACAACCACACACCGTCTGTACCAACAACACAACCACACACCGTCTGTACCAACATAACCACACACCGTCTGTACCAACAACACAACCACACACCGTCTGTACCAACACAACCACACACCGTCTGTACCAACAACACAACCACACACCGTCTGTACCAACATAACCACACACCGTCTGTACCAACACAACCACACACCGTCTGTACCAACAACACAACCACACACCGTCTGTACCAACAACACAACCACACACCGTCTGTACCAACAACACAACATCTGTACCAACACAACCACACACTGTCTGTACCAACAACACAACCACACACCGTCTGTACCAACAACACAACCACACACCGTCTGTACCAACACAACCGCACACCGTCTGTACCAACACAACCACACACCGTCTGTACCAACAACACAACCACACACCGTCTGTACCAACAACACAACCACACACCGTCTGTACCAACACAACCACACACCGTCTGTACCAATACAACCACACACCGTCTGTACCAACACAACCGCACACCGTCTGTACCAACAACACAACCACACACCATCTGTACGAACAACACAACCACACACCGTCTGTACCAACACAACCACACACCGTCTGTACCAACACAACCACACACCGTCTGTACCAACAACACAACCACACACCGTCTGTACCAACAACACAACCACACACCATCTGTACGAACAACACAACCACACACCGTATGTACCAACAACACAACCACACGCTGTCTGTACCAACAACACAACCATACACCATCTGTACCAACAACACAACCACACACTGTCTGTACCAACAACACAACCACACACCGTATGTACCAATACAACCGCACACCGTCTGTACCAACAACACAACCACACACTGTCTGTACCAACAACACAACATCTATACCAACACAACCACACACCGTCTGTACCAACAACACAACCACACACTGTCTGTACCAACAACACAACCACACACTGTCTGTACCAACAACACAACCACACACTGTCTGTACCAACAACACAACATCTATACCAACAACACAACCACAGTCTGTACCGACAACACAACCACACACCATCTGTACCAACAACACAACCACACAACATCTGTACCAACACAACCACACACTGTACCAACAACACAAAATCTGTACCAACAACACAACCACACACTGTCTGTACCAACAACACAACCACACACTGTCCGTACCAACAACACAACCACACACCGTCTGTACCAACAACACAACCACACACTGTCTGTACCAACACAACATCTATACCAACAACACAACCACAGTCTGTACCTACAGCACAACCACACACCATCTGTACCAACAACACAACCACACAACATCTGTACCAACACAACCACACACTGTCTGTACGAACAACACAACATCTGTAGCAACAACACAACCACACACTGTCTGTACCAACAACACAACCACACACTGTCTGTACCAACAACACAACCACACACTGTCCGTACCAACAACACAACCACACACCGTCTGTACCAACAACACAACCACACACTGTCTGTACCAACAACACAACCACACACCATCTGTACCAATACAACCACACACCGTCTGTACCAACAACACAACCACACACTGTCTGTACCAACAACACAACATCTATACCAACACAACCACACACCGTCTGTACCAACAACACAACCACACACTGTCTGTACCAACAACACAACCACACACTGTCTGTACCAACAACACAACCACACACTGTCTGTACCAACAACACAACATCTATACCAACAACACAACCACAGTCTGTACCTACAACACAACCACACACCATCTGTACCAACAACACAACCACACACTGTACCAACAACACAACATCTGTACCAACAACACAACCACACACTGTCTGTACCAACAACACAACCACACACTGTCCGTACCAACAACACAACCACACACCGTCTGTACCAACAACACAACCACACACTGTCTGTACCAACACAACATCTATACCAACAACACAACCACAGTCTGTACCGACAACACAACCACACACCATCTGTACCAACAACACAACCACACAACATCTGTACCAACACAACCACACACTGTCTGTACGAACAACACAACATCTGTAGCAACAACACAACCACACACTGTCTGTACCAACAACACAACCACACACTGTCTGTACCAACAACACAACCACACACTGTCCGTACCAACAACACAACCACACACCGTCTGTACCAACAACACAACCACACACTGTCCGTACCAACAACACAACCACACACCGTCTGTACCAACAACACAACCACACACTGTCTGTACCAACAACACAACCACACACCGTCTGTACCAACACAACCACACACTGTCTGTACCAACAACACAACCACACACTGTCTGTACCAACAACACAACCACACACTGTCCGTACCAACAACACAACCACACACCGTCTGTACCAACAACACAACCACACACTGTCTGTACCAACAACACAACCACACACTGTCCGTACCAACAACACAACCACACACCGTCTGTACCAACACAACCACACACTGTCTGTACCAACAACACAACCATACACCATCTGTACCAACAACACAACCACACACCATCTGTACCAATACAACCACACACCGTCTGTACCAACAACACAACCACACACTGTCTGTACCAACAACACAACATCTATACCAACACAACCACACACCGTCTGTACCAACAACACAACCACACACTGTCTGTACCAACAACACAACATCTATACCAACAACACAACCACAGTCTGTACCTACAACACAACCACACACCATCTGTACCAACAACACAACCACACACTGTACCAACAACACAACCACACACTGTCCGTACCAACAACACAACCACACACCGTCTGTACCAACAACACAACCACACACTGTCCGTACCAACAACACAACCACACACCGTCTGTACCAACAACACAACCACACACTGTCTGTACCAACAACACAACCACACACCGTCTGTACCAACACAACCACACACTGTCTGTACCAACAACACAACCACACACTGTCTGTACCAACAACACAACCACACACTGTCCGTACCAACAACACAACCACACACCGTCTGTACCAACAACACAACCACACACTGTCTGTACCAACAACAAAACCACACACTGTCCGTACCAACAACACAACCACACACCGTCTGTACCAACAACACAACCACACACCATCTGTACCAATACAACCACACACCGTCTGTACCAACAACACAACCACACACTGTCTGTACCAACAACACAACCACACACCATCTGTACCAATACAACCACACACCGTCTGTACCAACAACACAACCACACACTGTCTGTACCAACAACACAACCACACACTGTCTGTACCAACAACACAACATCTATACCAACAACACAACCACAGTCTGTACCAACAACACAACTACACACCATCTGTACCAACAACACAACATCTGTACCAACACAACCACACACTGTCTGTACCAACAACACAACCACACACTGTCTGTACCAACAACACAACCACACACTGTCTGTACCAACAACACAACCACACACTGTCTGTACCAACAACACAACAGCTATACCAACACAACCACACACTGTCTGTACCAACAACACAACTACACACCGTCTGTACCAACAACACAACCACACACCATCTGTACCAACAACACAACCACACACTGTCTGTACCAACAACACAACTACACACTGTCTGTACCAACAACACAACCACACACTGTCTGTACCAACAACAAACCCACACACTGTCTGTACCAACAACACAACTACACACTGTCTGTACCAACAACACAACATCTGTACCAACAACACAACCACACACTGTCTGTACCAACAACACAACCACACACCATCTGTACCAACACAACCACACACTGTCTGTACCAACACCACAACCACACACCGTCTGTACCAACAACACAACCACACACCGTCTGTACCAACAACACAACCACACACCGTCTGTACCAACACAACCACACACCGTCTGTACCAACAACACAACGTCTGTACCAGCACAACACAGCCACACACCGTCTGTACAAACACAACCAAACACTGTCTATACCAACACAACCACACACCATCTGTACGAACACAACACATCCACACACGGTCTGTACAAACACAACACACGGTCAAAACTGTGCAATTATTTACCTTTGGCTAATGTCCATTCAAGCCTCCTTACCTTAACATACTGAGTGAGTGAGTCTACCAGGGCCAGAGTGGTCTGGGAGAGGAATGTATTGGCGCTGTCGGTGACCAGAGACGACGCCCGACGGACCAAAGCCTCGTGCGAGAGACCCTCGCCCTGTTTCTGAGGACCGAAGAACACAGCCGTCAGTTAACAGACCGCGACGCTGACTGCGTTTCAATAGGTCTGGGAGGTGTGACGCAGTACTGCTTTCAAACGGTACACAAAGGACGTTTAAACATAGTGGCCCCGATGTTTGGGAGAAATATATGTTTTCTTGATTTGGCCCTGTACCCCACAATTATAGATTTCCACTATTTGTACAAGCGATTGTACAAACGATGTGGTTGAAGTGCAGATTCTCAGCCTATATTAAAAGGGATCTTCATACACTGTGTAGAAACGACAGCACAGAGCGAAATCAAGGAAAAAAATTGTTTGTCTTTGTCCCAAACATCGTGGAGGGCACTGTAAATAGAACTGCTTTAGTTCGGGCTTGGCACCAATCGTTGAAGACGTCGGAGACAGACTTTTTTTTTATTAACTTTAGATCAATCTTCTGAATGCCTACGTTATTGCTTCGTTGAACCACGCCCCCCAATTCCAAGAAGTCGTTATGGGTTCAGTTTACTGAATATGACGAAAGTAGCTCCTGACAATCGAAACATTTTCTAGACTACACAGCCAGCTAGCTTGTGAGACAACAAACCTGCGTGAACGGAACCGCACACAGCCCCCCAGCCGTACACAGGGAAATCCAGTTCTTCCGAACCGCCGCGGGGAAGCCAGTCAACCGCTGCCGCGCCGCGCTGTTACCGCTTCGCAGAAGTTGCTCTGTGTTTCTGGGGGTAAAGCAGTTCACGCGAACCTTACAACAACATCAAGAGCACATGACGACAATAAACGCAATTCAATCAACATGGCTTTGTCACTCTAGCTACGTAGTTCGGTCAGTAAACTTCCTCTTTTTACTGGAAATAGCCTATTTTTTTTTTTTATTGGCTGACAACACATATGTACAAAACTAATAATCAATAAAAATCGACCAGACGTCAAATCAGGAACCGAACTAGCTAGCAATCGATCTTTTCATTGATCTATTTTGGTTGTCAGAAGCCTACCTTCTTAGCTTGTCATAATAGCTACTGTCACCTAAAAATATGGTTATTCCGTTGGAACAACACTCCGAAAAGAATGCTAAATTACATTTTAATTAGAACGTTACACAGAGGGAAAAAAATGAATTAACATTAACATACCTCAACAGACCGAAAGAAAATATACTCCTCCTGAAGGCAGCCATACTGCAACTGAATAACAGGAAGTCGGTCCGTCTGTCTAAAATCCCCCAAGTTACACATCGGGGAAATGAACATAATTGCATAAGAACCACAACACTGAATCAGTGGTAGATTCAAGTTTACGGAATATTTGCTAAACCTTAGACTGAACGGTGGGTGAAAATGTGAATATCTGGTTCTTGACAAGCAACCATTTGTGGAAAATGAGCTTGACGTACTAACAGGGATGGGCAACTCCAGTCCTGGAGGGCCGGTGTGCATGCAGGATTTTGCTGCCTCTAGTTACCCTGGCTCAATCACCTAATAAGCCATATGCACCATGAACAATTCACACTATATTAGACCACACCAAAATACTACAAGACAAGAACATTTATCAGCTGCTGGTTATATCACGGAATTTGATTGAGCTAATTAAATATTTCAGAGCGGAAGTTGGTTTGATAGCCAGTAACAAATACAGCCCGCCTTGCCCATCGCTGTCTAAGATCATCACTCACAAACATGTTGAGTTTGGTGTGTGTTAGCCTCATTAGCTATATGGAATAGCTGCATATCGTGTATTGTGACTATTAAATTCCAATAAACTAAAATAACCTAAAATAAAATAATGTATAGCCTATATCTGAGTGCTTGTAGCATGAGAATGACACAGCTCTAATCACGAGGATTTCTAAAAGGTCGCGCTCACAAATTAGGTTAAAACACACTTTTTAAATGTTTTTAGTGTATTATAAATAAATAAAAACCTGCTAGCTGGGATTCTAAACTGGCTGTTTCTTCAGCACAGGACGTGGAATGATTGTTGATGGCAGACAGGGTGGTTTGAGTATCTCAGAAACTGCTGATCTCCTGGGATTTTCACGCACACTTGTCTCTAGAGAGTGTGGTGCAAAAAAAAAAAATCATACAGTGAGCAGCAGTTTCGCAGACATAAACGTCTTGTTAATGAGAGACATGCGAGGAGAAGGGCCAGACTGGTCAAAGCTGACAGGATGGTGACAGTAACGCAAATAACCACACATTACAACTGTGGTATGCAGAAGAGCATCTCTGAACACACAGCGCATCATAACTCTTGAGTGGATAGGCTACAGAAGTAGAAGTACAGAAGTGCTCGGTGAGTGTAGTTCCGCTTCAGGGGAGGGGAGGAGTGGTAGTGGCGGATAGGAGTAAAGGAGGGCGGAGTGAAAGATAATGGGACGCAGCCAGTATCAGCGAAAAGTGTCGCAAACGCGGTTTCAACCAGTTTGACCAGTTTGTGATGGTTTAAGGTGGAATTTCCTGCAGGGCAGTTTTTTTCGTAGCACTAGTGCGTTAACGTTAGTAGTTTTTATTTACTGTTTATTAATTATGTCCTGTTAGGGGCACCATAGATTCGCTCTGACTATATTATAGGAAGGGTTAACCAGCCCAAATTTCGTCTGTTTAGGAATAAGCTCACTGGCTATTAGATACAATCCAAAAAGCAATTTTTTTGTTTGCTAGTGGTTCGTATGATGAGGGAAAGAGATTTAATCTCAATGCATTGAAAGACGTTTTTGCACTTCGCAAATCAAAGGAAAGCTCTAAACCGTTAGTTTAAGATAAACAGCAGCTGCTGTCTAGATAGGCTAACGGGTCACTTTCCAAACTTTTTTGTGCCGTTTTAGACGCGAGGCAAGTGTCTGGATTTAGATCGTGCTGTCAGTGCTCCCATTGAAACTATGGCTGGCGCAGAGGTAAGACACCGCTTCGAGGAAACTTGCAGGTTTACCTTATTAACCCCACATATGTAGTCTGTAGATGTTCCAGTCTCGATTATTTGATTATGAACTTAGTTGCTTGTGGCATGTATGGTGATTGTAAACTTGCAGTTCTCGATAACCGTTCATTTAGAGCGCTTGCAACAACAACAAAAAAACTTTGTCGTTCTCTAACAGGGAAACAAATTATGGAGTGGACGGTTTGTTGGGGATATTGACCCCATTATGGACAAGTTTAACGCTTCAATTTCATACGATCGAAGAATGTGGAGTGCCGACATTCAAGGCAGCAAGGCGTACGTGAAGGCGCTGGAGAAAGCCAAGCTCGTCAGCGAAAGCGAGATGGAGGATATTTTGCAGGGACTTGACAAGGTGAGTGCTCAAGACTGATTGCTCTACGTCGTTCAACTATGTGTTGACGTTCAGCGTGAGTTTTTACTTTCAGGTGCAACGAAATTATAAGCAGATTTCAGCTGTCATATTCTGTAAATGGTCATGAAAACCAACGTTAACTAGCAGTTTTAAAATTCAGTATTTTCAAAGGTCGTACTTTGTGTCAATACTCGTGAGACTGGTCGCGACAGAGACCGCTAGAAGTGCGAAATCGCTGGAACTGGAGCTGGTCAACTATTATGGAAATGTTCCGTCATGTGACGGTGGAGCGGGAGCCTAGAACATTGTCACAATGACTTTTAACACATCATTGAAAAACCTGACTCGCTGCTATAGTTTGTTTTGTAGATGTTGTTGTTGTTGTTGTTCAGATTTCGGGATCAGTTTGATTAATTCGGCTGTAGTTATACAGGATTGATTGCAGTACCCCAGCGATTAAGAAAGCATTGCCTTCTCAACGAACTGTAACTCAGTGTAACTCATGTATGTGTAACTAATGTAACTCATTAAAACGGACTTGGAGAAATCATCAGTACTGTAAGAGATTGCAGTTGGCATTTATATAGCGCCTTTGTCCAAAAGCGCTGTACAATTGATGCTTCTCATTCACCCGTTCGTACACAAATCATGCAAGGCAGCAACCAGCTCGTCAGGATTTGGGGGTTAGGTGTCTTGCTCAGGGCGGAATCGATCCGGCAACCCTCCGACTGCCAGACGACTGCTCTTCCTGCCTGAACGTCACCCCTATCAGATGAGGGGTTGATGTGAAGTCATGATTCAGTGCTGTCACTAAAGATGATTACTTCAGCTACAGTCATACAGGATTGATTGCAGTACCCCTACCGATGAAGAAAACATTGCCTTCTTGTGGTAGGCGACTTTATAACTAACTATCAATCTCTAACTCATTAACACAGACATGTAGGACTGTAAGAGAGATCAGGTTGAGACTGAGGTTGTGATTCAGTGCTGTCGTGAAAGATCCACACAGCATTGATCTGTGCCCCCCCACACGCCCTGTGACTGGGTTTGGGGTCCCTGCAGGTGTCTGAGGAGTGGTCCGGGGGCACGTTTGAGGTCAAGTCCACAGACGAGGACATTCACACGGCCAACGAGCGCAGGCTGAAGGTGAGCAGAGGGTCACGGGTTCGAATCCCGGCCAAAGTGCCGCCGAGGCACAGTTGGGGGTGTTTTAGGTCAGCTATATTTCTGCCCTCAACGGCACCCTGGGGGGCAGGTGGTCGTGTTAAAAGGGGAATTTCATGTTGTAATCTCGCACCTGGATGTTTGCTAATCAATCGGGGGAAAAAATTAAAAATAAAATCAAAGTAATCCTGCTTTGTGGGTTTTACTCAGTGCCGTTATCCGGTAAAACTCAGTAACCCTGCTCTGTGATACAGGGCCCGGGCCGAAATGGCCAACTTTGCTCCCCATACGACATTTCGGGCTGACCTGTATGTGGAACGGGTTAGTACGCCGAGTAACACCGCTCCCTCTGGCAGGAGCTGATCGGCCCAGCCGCAGGGAAGCTGCACACAGGGAGGAGCAGGAACGACCAGGTAGGCCGGTTCCTGACACGCGCTAATCTGAGCCCCGGGCGGAGAGGCGTGGCTGCTGCACACCTCCGCTGCGGCCCGAAGTGCACTTGCAGTGCTCAATTCTGCTGGTGTCGCGGTGTCGAATGTTATAATAATTATAGTAATTTGTTATTTAGCACCCAACAGCTGTGCTGATCTTATTGCGGCTACACCGGGGCTTGAACTACCGACCTTCGGGGTTCCAGTCATACACCTGAGTCACTAGGCTACAGGCTGCCCCAGTCATGTACCTGAGTCACTAGGCTACAGGCTGCCCCAGTCATGTACCTTAGCCACTAGGCTACAGGCTGCCCCAGTCATGTACCTTAGCCACTAGGCTACAGGCTGCCCCAGTCATGTACCTGAGTCACTAGGCTACAGGCCGCCCCACGAGAGAGAGGGGGGGGGGGTGGGGTTTGCATTTTACTGACTATATTCTGCATAACATTTTTGCGGCCTTCTGATTGGCTGAACAGGTGGTGACAGATATGAGACTCTGGTTGCGGGATGCGATCTCAGCCCTGAAGAATGATGTCATACAGCTCATCAGTACCATGGTGGAGCGAGCTGCTGTGTGAGTACACACACGCACACACGCACACTCACACACTCACACACGCACACACGCACACACACGTACACACGTACACACACACACTGTATACATGTATACACACACACACACACACACACACACACACACACACACACACACACAGTGCAGTGGGTATTGGAGTGTGAGTGGTGGTGTAGCAGTGGGTATTGTAAAAGTGGGCAGGGTTTTTCTGTGCTCATGCCTAAGTGCCGGCCTATCCCCCCTCAGGGAGATCGACGTCCTGTTTCCTGGTTACACCCACATGCAGAGGGCCCAGCCAATCAGGTGGAGCCACTGGATCCTAAGGTTGGTCTTATCTCGTGATGGTGTAAGAGCCGTGGCTACACCATGTACCATGGCCACGAGGCTGCAGGCTGGTCCACAAGACCCTCCCAAATCTGAAACAGGGACTGTCGTAAAAAGAGCTGTTCTGGGGGGTTTTACTCAGTTATCCAGCAGTTGTCCAGATCAGGTGAGATTGTTGTTAGATCAGGTGATACTATAACTGCACTGTGTTAGATCAGGTGAGGATATAAGGCGTTTTTATCGAACTGTGGTCCTTTGTCCGGTTCCTCTCAGCCACACAGTTGCCCTGAGCAGAGACGCAGAGCAGCTGGATGAGATTCGGAGCCGGGTGAACGTCCTGCCCCTGGGAAGGTAAACCCACACCTCCCCCCCCCCCATACCCCCCTTACCCCCTGCCCACACTCCCAGTCTGCAGCACCCTATGGCATGGAATCCATGTGTGGGAAATGACACGCAAATTACTGTCAGGCTCATTAACCCATTTGACCTTGTGAAACTGACAGTAGTTCTCATTCTCATATCCTCATCTTTTGTGTGTGTGTGTCTGTCTGTCTGTGTGTGCGTGCTTGTGTGTGTGTGTCT
Organism: Conger conger; assembly: GCF_963514075.1. Taxonomy (NCBI): domain Eukaryota; kingdom Metazoa; phylum Chordata; class Actinopteri; order Anguilliformes; family Congridae; genus Conger; species Conger conger. The sequence continues at coordinate 62,050,134 of NC_083766.1, forward strand.
GTGTCTGTGTGTCTGCGTGCGTGCATGAGTGTGTGCACACACCAGTGGAGCCATCGCTGGGAACCCGTTTGACATCGACCGCGAGTTCCTCTGCACAGGTGCGTGCTCTGATTGGGCGGTGCGGAAGCGGTGCTGTGGAAAGCTGGCGTGTGATTGGTGGAGATGGCCGTGACTCACGTGTGATTGGTGTATCTGTCCTGCAGAGCTCAGCTTCGACACCGTTAGCATAAACAGCATGGACGCCACCGGACAGAGGGACTTTGTAGGTACGTCTTTTGGTATTGGTAACCATGGAGATGTGACTCGGACACATCTCCATGCATCAGGGCGGCCATTTTGTAGCTAAAGTTTACTGTACTGATGTGTCCATCTTACTTGTGTGCACTTATGTATAGTATAAAACTCGATTGTAAAATGCTGTTGGGTGTACTCATGTTTAACTGTGTGTGTGTGTGTGTGTGTGTGTGTGTGTATGTATTCCTGTAGTGGAGTTCCTGTTCTGGGCCTCTCTGTGTCTCACTCACCTCAGTAAGATGGCGGAAGACCTGCTCCTCTACAGCACCAAGGAGTTCTCCTTCCTCTCTCTCTCCGACGCTTACAGGTGACTCACCCGACCCCCGCCAACTCAACCAGCTCTGTAGCACTCACAGGTGACCCGCTGCAGGTGACCCGCTCACAGGTGACCCGCTGCAGGTGACCCGCTGCAGGTGACCCGCTCTCAGGTGACCCGCTCACAGGTGACCCGCTGCAGGTGACCCGCTCTCAGGTGACCCGCTGCAGGTGACCCGCTCTCAGGTGACCCGCTCACAGGTGACCCGCTCTCAGGTGACCCGCTGCAGGTGACCCGCTCACAGGTGACCCGCTGCAGGTGACCCGCTGCAGGTGACCCGCTGCAGGTGACCCGCTCACAGGTGACCCGCTGCAGGTGACCCGCGGCAAACAAGACAACACACTTTCTGCCACTGACCGGGTCTGTTACTGTGGAGACTGTGTTTGTGATGTTAGTTATGGTCGTGACGGTGTTGTTGATGATGTTTGCTATGATAGTGACTGTATTGTTGTTGTTTGTTACGGTAGTGATTGTGTTGTTGTTTGTTATGGTAGTGATTGTGGTCATTGTTTGCTCTGGTAGTGATTGTGGTCATTGTTTGTTATGGTAGTGACTGTGTTGTTGTTTGTTACGGTAGTGACTGTGTTGTTGTTTGTTATGGTAGTGATTGTGTTGTTGTTTGTTATGGTAGTGACTGTGGTCATTGTTTGTTATGGTAGTGACTGTGTTGTTGTTTGTTATGGTAGTGACTCTGTCATTGTCCTTCACAGCACCGGAAGTAGTTTGATGCCCCAGAAGAAAAATGCTGACAGTCTTGAGCTGATCCGCAGCAAAGCGGGGCGGGTTTTTGGGAGGGTAAGCGAGCGTAATCTAGTGTGATTTATCTCCTGGATTTATGATATTTCTCTACCGTAATAACCGCAAACTCACTCTGTCTGTTCTGTGCTGCAGTGTGCAGGGTTCATGATGACACTGAAAGGACTCCCCAGCACATACAACAAAGACCTACAGGTGACATCTACCTGTGTGAACATTACACTCTCACATCTACCTGTGTGAAAATTACACTATAACACTCTTTCTCTCCTCTCTCTCCCTCCCTCTCTCCCTCCCTCCTTTCTTTCCTCTCTCTCTTTCTCTAGGAGGATAAAGAGGCCATGTTTGACTGTTACGACACGGTGCATGCCGTCCTGCTGGTGACCTCCGGGGTCATGTCCACCCTGAAGGTAAGATGGCCACCAGGGCGGGCGTGGAAGCTGAAACGGAAGTTAGAGCAGCACTCGCTTCTGCATTATGACGTTCGCTGGGAATATTTGAAGGGCGGGGAGTTGATTTCAACTGACTGACTGATGTCAAATAAGGATGGTGGTGGTGATCGATGGTGTGAAAATGCACAATACCTGACTGATATCCCACTTCCTGTTTCCTGTTTAGGTGGACGCCAGCACCATGCAGGCGGCTCTCAGCCCGGACATGCTGGCCACTGACCTGGCCTATTACCTCGTGCGGAAGGGGGTGAGAGGCGGTGGTCTTCAGTGCGCATGGTGTGTGGGTGTGGTTCTGAGTGGGTGTGGTTAAATCTAAAAACTAAGTCGCTACGTTTTGCTGCGGTTTCTGTGTAGAACTATACGTTTCCTCTGTTGTAGAACATTGCACACCGGAGGTGTGTTTGTTCCACACCTGTATACCACACCTATATACAGTTGTGATATACAGGTGTGTGTTGTAAAGATGTGGTGTAAAGGTGTGGTATACAGGTGTCTGGTATACAGGTGTGTGGTGTAAAGGTGTGGTATACAGGTGTGTGGTATACAGGTGTGTGGTGTAAAGGTGTGGTATACAGGTGTGTGGTGTAAAGGTGTGGTATACAGGTGTGTGGTGTAAAGGTGTGGTATACAGGTGTGTGGTGTAAAGGTGTGTGGTGTAAAGGTGTGTGTTGTAAAGGTGTGGTGTAAAGGTGTGTTATACAGGTGTGTGGTGTAAAGGTGTGGTATACAGGTGTGTGGTGTAAAGGTGTGGTATACAGGTGTGTGGTGTAAAGGTGTGGTATACAGGTGTGTGGTGTAAAGGTGTGTGTTGTAAAGGTGTGGTATACAGGTGTGTGTGTGGTGTAAAGGTGTCGTATACAGGGGTGTGGTATACAGGTGTGTGGTGTAAAGGTGTGGTATACAGGTGTGTGGTCTCTGGCCAGGTGCCGTTTCGGGAGGCTCATGGCTGCTCTGGGAAAGCTGTGCTTCTGGCCGAATCCAAAAACATTCCCCTGAACCAGCTCACCCTGCAGGACCTCCATACTGCCAGGTTTGTGTACAACACACATACACACGAGTACACACACACACACACACACACACACACACACACACACTGACAGGCTCTCTCTCTCTCTCTCTCTGTGTGTAGTCCTCTGTTTGAGGCTGATGTGTCTGCAGTGTGGGACTACACCAGCAGTGTTGAGCAGTACAGCGCCCCCGGTGGCACGGCCAGGAACAGCGTCCTCGCTCAGATAGAGCACCTCCGTAGCTGGCTCGCCAAGCACAGGAAATGACCTGCACCCCTGCACCCCCTCACCTCTGCACCCTTGCACCCCTGCACCCCCTCACCCCCGCCCCTGATGTTTTTGATTGGTTATTGATGATTTATTTTATTGACTGAGGCAAAGGGAAAAGGTCAAATGTGTATTTATGCTGTAATGTGGTTTCCAGGAATATGTAGTATTTTGGGGTGTCATATTTTGGGCGTGCCCTTGTCCCTCCCTCAGATTTAAAACCTTTATCATACTCCTACGCTTGGACATCTCCCAAAACTCCCATGAGCTTCTGTGTTACTGCAGTGCCACCTGCTGCCTCAGAGAGGGTCCTGCCCGCGTGGGCAAACTAACCCTAATCCGGTGACCTCATTCCCAAAATGCTGCGTTTACAGTGCAGCTAGACCAATCAGAGGAGGGGCATCGCTCACTGATGATGACTGGTACCCAATAGGCACCTGAAGCTTAAAATGACCAAGTGCTCAGTTCCCGTGCAAGTCGGCAGGGGGCGCTGTTGCAGTAGCCCTACCACTACAGGGCGATAGTCAGCTATTGGGCTTGATATGGTCTACTCAACGCAACAGAGGTCAGTGTGTACTGAATTGAAGTGTAAGATTATGGACAAAAAGGGGAGTTCTGATACTTAGAGGAGTTCGTTAAAGGACAAAGTGGAGTCGATAAGAGAAATTACATGCACATCCAAACTCCGAGACGGGCCTGGAACAGAACCTGAGCTGAGTGTAAGAGAGAGTCCTCGCGGCCAGAGCCGTGTTAACACCGGAAGACTTCAGACCTCACTCACGCGGCACCAGACCTGCCTCAGATACGGACCCCCCCCCCCCCGACTTCATTTCCTGTTACAGAGGAAGTTGCGCTAAGATGACGCGACCAAATGTTACATCGACACCTAGGCCAGGGGTCCTCACTCCTGGTCCTGGAGAGCCGCAGGGTGTGCTGGGGTCCTCACTCCTGGTCCTGGAGAGCCGCAGGGTGTGCTGGGGTCCTCACTCCTGGTCCTGGAGAGCCGCAGGGCGTGCTGGGGTCCTCACTCCTTGTCCTGGAGAGCCACAGGGTGTGGCTGGTTTTTTTGTTTTCGCCTGAAGTTCGGCAACAAATTCAGATCCAAGAAACCAGGTGACCCGAGCCAGCCGTGTGATGACCTTCTTTAACTGCTCAAGTGCTGAGTTACAAACCCCAGCAGACCTGTTCATCTCCAGGACCAGGGCTGGGGACCACTGATGCACCCAACAGTTACACTTTTTGTAAGTGTGAAATGAATTTAATTGAAAAAGATTGTTATGAAAAATGTAAAAGAAAAAATGATTTCAATGATAAAAATGCATGTTCTCTCAAACGTTTAACAATCTCTGTCAATTTAATAATCATCAACAACAACACAGAGCTTCCCATGGTAACACATGAACAGGAGTGTTTGCACAAGCACTTCTGTCTGGTTCAATTGGGTCAATGCAGGAAATTCAACTGTTCAGCCAGTTGCTTAATTCTTCTAATTAAATAACTCTTATCTTAAATCTTGTCTGATTTTAAGTCTTCTTCTTTTTGTGCTCAAATATTGTTGATAAAGTTTGATACATGATTTTTTTTAATCCACCAGCCCCACCCAGCAGGGCGTACGGTTAGCGCATGTTTAAATCCGAAACCACACAACGCAAGCAGCTGCTGAGTGCCAAGCATCTGACCTCATAAGACTCACCATGAATCCGAGTGATTGATGTTTCCATACGAGTCATGGCCAGAGCTGATTGTGAATGAACGGAATTAAACATAAACAAAATATTACAACTTACAGTTGCTTTTTCCCCAAACAATACAAATCCAGAAATGACTGAGAAAATGGTGGAGCTTGTAAACGAGTCTCAAGATCTGTAGTCCAGCTGGGTCAGGTGGTGTGCGGTTTCCAGTGAGACTGAAATGGTCCAGGAAAATCAGTGTGTGTGTGTGTGTGTGTGTGTGTGTGTGTGTGTGTGTGTGTGTGTGTGTGTATTGGTCTGTGTTTGCATGTGTATTGGCCTGCGTGTGTGCGTGTATGTGTATGTGTATCGGTCTGTGTGTCTGTGCATGTGTGTGTGTGCGTGTGTATCAGTCTGTGTGCGTGTGAGTGTGTGTGTATTGGTGTGTGTGTGTGTATTGGTCTGTGTGAGTGTGTGTGTGTGTGTGTATATGTATCGGTCTGTGCGTGTGTGAGTGTGTGTTACTTGTATAGGTATTGTTGTTTTTATTGGCTGTTGAATTGTTGTATTCTTGCTGCCAACTGTGGTATGCTCGTTTGAAAGTTGATTGTACTCTTCAAGGGTTCTGAATTTCTGTATGTTTACACTAGGACTCGGAACTGTACTGTCCTCTCAGGTCTACTTTTGCACTTGTTCTTGTGTTTGATTTGCACTTTGTTGTACGTCGCTCTGGGTAAGAGCGTCTGCTAAATGCCACGTAATGTAATGTAATGTGTGTGTGTGCGTGTGTATCGGTTTGTGTGTGTGTGAGTGTGTGTATGTGTATGTGTATCGGTCTGTGTGTCTGTGCATGTGTGAGAGTGTGTGTGTGAGTGTGTGTGTGTGTATCGGTCTGTGTGGGTATTTGGGGTTTGGCTTTGAGATCAGGCTGCACTTCCACTCCTGACCTGATGGTGGTGCTGTGTCCCCGGGTCAGTGTGCGTTCCAGTGCAGGCCCGACATCGCTAGCGCACACAGCCACGCGGCGGCCGGGCTGGGCGGAACCGGACCCGCCGCGGACCGGAACACAGAGCGCCCGTTCAGCCGCTGAACGGGCCGGAAGATGTCCGCCATCGGCTTCCCCGTCCAGAACTCCAGCTCGCCGCTCACCTTCACCAGCTAGGGGGCGACAGAGAGCAAGCGTTCAGTTTCAGCCCAGCCCTGTTCCTGGAGATCTACCGCCCTGGAGGTTTTCACTCCAACTTCAGGGGCCCCTTTAGAAAGGGTGACCTTTTAATGCAAACTGTGTTTTAAAAAAGGTAAGAAAATGTGTTAATGTATTAAATGTCCTTAACTAGAGATGGAGGTTATAGACTAATTCAGACCCAAGAAACTGAAAGATCTGGCTGAGCTCCTAATGAGCAGAGTCAGGTGTGGGTTGAAATGAAGACCTACAGGACCTGCAACAGCCCAAAAAGTTCTGGTTATTGCCTCACATGTAAAACTAACCAATTCAGACCAAATAAATGAATATCGTGGACACACACATGCGCGCACACACACAGTCACACACACTCACACTCACGCGCTCACACACACACATGCGCACACAGTCACACTCACGCACTCACACACACACAGTCACACACACTCACGCACACACACACACACACACACACACACAGTCACACACACTCACGCACACACACACAGTCACACACACTCACGCACACACACACAGTCACTCACGCACACGCACACACACACTCACGCACACACACTCACACTCACACACACACACACACACACACACACACTCACCTGGCGGCGGCTCACGGGGATGGTTGTGTGGAACAGGGTCCACACCACCGCCTCCTGGCAGCCGGGCGTGGTCATGGAGCCCATGTAGCGGTAATATCCGCCAAGCTCGCCGTCCGGCGGCATGATGTCCCCCAGATGCACCGCTCTGACCGCCGAGCTGTTCCCTGAGGCCAGACATTACATTACATTACATTACGTGGTATTTCGCAGACGCTCTTATCCAGAGCGACGTACAACAAAGTGCAAATCAAACACAAGAACACGTGCAAAAGAGGACCTGAGAGGACAGTACAGTTCCGAGTCCTAGTGTAAACATGCAGAAAATCAGAACCCTTTAAGAGTACAATCAACATTCAAACTAGCATACCACAGTTGGCAGCTATAATACAACAACAGCCAATGAAAACAACAATACCTATACAAGTAACAATATCTATACATAAGTGCCATTACGGTCTAAGGCCAATCACAGTGATTGTGAGTTGGGGAGGGAAAGGTTTGGCCTGAAGAGATGGGTCTTCAGTCTGTGCTTGAAGGAGGACAGGTTACCCACACACAGCCCTAACCCTAACCCACACACACCGATAACCCTAACCCACACATAGCCCTAACCCTAACCCACACAGATTATTTTCAGTAAGTGACCCATTTTCTTACATTCATGGTAGTTAGGTCAGAGTCAGCTAAGGGTCGAAGTGTAAAGGTTACCAAGTCAGCCAGCTGTGGAGAATCCCCCCCCCCCCCCCTCCCGGTCATTACCAGCTTCTAATTCAGGCTTTGCATGACTGAACAGCCAGCACAGTACTTTATACAACACACGTGCACACACGTGCACGCACACACACACACACACACACACACACTTACCAGTGTAGCGCACTCTCCCCAGTGCGTCAGCGACCACGTTAAAGTGGAGGTTATCCTCCGCAGATTCCTAGCACAATAAACACACAGCTCATTAATAAAGCTCACACTGTAAAGAGCACATACATTCAACATTTCAAATATATTTATATTTCAAGATATATAAAATCACATTTAGCATTTAGCCCAGGCGTCCTATGCAGAAACTCAGCCTGCAGCTCTTGTATGATTCTACTGACTGAAGCGGCTTAAACTTGTGCCTCACACTCACACTCACACATACTCTCACATACACTCTCTCACTCTCACTCTCACTCTGTGTCTCTCTCTCTCTCTCTCTCTCTCTCTCACCTGGAAGAAGAAGGCGAGCAGAGCGATGCCCGATGTGTCGGTTTCTGCTTCCTCCAGCGTGCTGTAACTCTCTTTAATGTGCACTATATGGAGCTACAGAGAGAGGGGGAGAGAGAGGAGGGGAGAGAGAGGAGGGGAGGGAGAGGGGGAGAGAGAGGGAGGGAGAGAGAGAGGGAGAGATGGGGAGAGAAATGGGGAAAGAATGAGATTTCTACACTAATGGAATCATTGTCATGTTTCTTATTTCATTTTCTCTTCTTCTAATTGCAAGCGTGTGAAAATCAGTGATCAGACTTCTCAAGGCTCCTGATTGACAGGATGAGAGGATGTGATTTTCCGGGGTGGCGGGGCCCTGGATGCAGATACTGGGTTTCTGTCTCCTGCTGTGGTTCTGAAAAATGAATTTAATGAAGTTTCACATGATCAAACCCTCTCTCTCCTGCCACTCCCATCCTCTCCCTCTGGGACCCCCCTCCTCTCTGGGACGCCCCTCCCCTCAGATCTCACCTCCATGGGGAATCTCTCTCCGTCCAGCGTGTGCTCGGACCCTGGGCCGGCGTCGGTGCCCCAGTGCAGGTGGAACTGCAGGGCCTTGTACCGGCCGGGCAGCTGGCCCCCCGACAGCCTGAGGGTGGGGGGCAGGGTGAAGTGTGCTGCAGGGGAACGGCCAGAACCACAAGCTCAAAATCACCCCAAAATCATCTCTTAATCACCTCAAAATCACCTCATAATCACCTCATAATCACCTCATAATCACCTCGTAATCACCTCAAAATCACCTCAAAATCACCTCGTAATCACCTCAAAATCACCTCATAATCACCTCAAAATCACCTCATAATCACCTCGTAATCACCTCATAATCACCTCAAAATCACCTCATAATCATCTCAAAATCACCTCATAATCACCTCGTAATCACCTCATAATCACCTCATAATCACCTCATAATCACCTCAATCACCTCAATCACCTCAATCACCTCAATCACCTCAAAATCATCTCATAATCACCTCAATCACCTCATAATCATCTCAATCACCTCAAAATCACCTCGTAATCACCTCGTAATTATCTCATAATCACCTCATAATCACCTCATACTCATCTCATAATCACCTCAATCACCTCAATCACCTCAATCACCTCAATCACCTCATAATCATCTCATAATCACCTCATAATCACCTCAAAATCACCTCATAATCATCTCATAATCATCTCATAATCACCTCATAATCATTTCAATCACCTCAATCACCTCAATCACCTCATAATCACCTCAAAATGACCTCAATCATCTCATAATCACCTCATAATCACCTCAATCATCTCAAAATCACCTCATAATCACCTCATAATCATCTCATAATCACCTCATAATCACCTCATAATCATCTCATAATCACCTTCCCTTATCTTTAATAGCCGTAATCTTCACCCTTCCCAATAATTACCCTTATCATAAATTACTCTTACACTTTTCCCCACTCTCAGAAATAAAGTGACAGTGCAGGTCTTTGTTCTTCAAAGATAAAATTTTCTAAATGTACCCCAAACGTACAATAATATTCTCTTTGGGAACAAATGGGTACAGTTTCTAAGATGAAAAATGTACAAATGAATTCTATATCATACAATTTTATGTACCTATATGGTAACACCCCAATGACATGCATTTGTACCATTTTAGGTTCTTTCCCAACCTTTATTTCATGTGTCATAACAAACCTGACTATCACTGTGTTCCCAATTACTGCCTATGATACTCAATCAATAGCTAATGATTAATGCTGAAAGATTAGAATTTACTATGCTGTGTGTACAGAGCATGATTACCATACAGTACACTAAAACACAAAGACAGGCCAGGCATGTCCTCCCAAAACTGACTTTTTCACTGGATAATCTGTGATAAATGTGTCTTATCCGTACGTAACATTCATGTTTATTTGTTTATTGCTGCCTCTGGGCCAGGTCTGTCTTGCAAAATAAATGTTTAATCTCCGTGAGACTTTCCCTGGTTGAAAATAAAGCATGAAGAAACAAGGTACAGGCTCACCCGAGTGGCCCATGTTCTCCACGATGACGTCATGGGCGTCATGGTAACCCTGGAAGTGGAGGGGGGTCAGGGCGGGGTCGTACTGGGCCCGGCTGGTGACGATGTTAATGGGGGACTGCCTGGCCCGCCCACAGCTGGGGAACAGGGTGTGCCAGTCGCTAGGAGCTGGGGGTGGGGGGTTACGGTCAGGGTTAGGGTTAGGGTTAGGGTTAGGGTCAGGGTTAGGGGTGGGGGGTCAGGGTTAGGGTTAGGGTTAGGGGTGGGGGGGGTTACGGTCAGGGTTAGGGTTAGGGTTAGGGGTGGGGGGGTTAGGGTTAGGGTCAGGGTTAGGGGTGGGGGGGTTAGGGTTAGGGTCAGGGTTAGGGGTGGGGGGGTTAGGGTTAGGGTCAGGGTTAGGGGTGGGGGGTTAGGGTCAGGGTTAGGGGTGGGGGGGTTAGGGTCAGGGTTAGGGGTGGGGGGTTAGGGTCAGGGTTAGGGTTAGGGTTAGGGGTGGGGGGGGGGTTACGGTCAGGGTTAGGGGTGGGGGTGGGGGGGGGTTAGGGTTAGGGGTGCAGAACTCCAAGTCAGTGTTCTAGAACTTGCTTTCAGTCACTAGTAGTGATTGTGACATCAGCATTGGATTGTTTAGTTAAGAATGTCACATCTTTATGATCTCACACCTGGAAGGGCTAATTACTTCATGAAATAATGAATCCAAATCATTTTATTGTGAGCAGGCATTTTAGTGTCTTTGTGTCTGCCCAGTGCACACACTCAGGAGTGGCAGCTGAAGGTGCACTTGTGTTGATATGTCATTGTGGTGTAAACTATAGAGCTAACTAGCTGTGGCAGAGGGTACGTCTGTAAATATAACAGCCCTAGAGTGAGTGTAATAAACAGGAAGTAAGTGTAGTACACAGGATGTGAGTAATAAACAGGGAGTGTAATAAACAGGAAGTCAGTGGTAATATTCTGAGATGAGGAGATATTTACCTCTGCAGGTTTCATTGCAGGAGTACTGGCCCTGGTAGCACCACTGGGCTGCAGGATAATGATTAAAGCACATCAGATCAGAACAGAACAGGGGCATGTTCAATCTGAAAACAGTTTTGCTACAGTTTGTGTGTAGAATGATACGTTTCCTCCCAACAGTGTGCACCAGGCTTTGAGGTGTGTTTGTTCCTGTTCGGTGGGTGTACCTTTTTTCTTTCATGAACCTTCCAAAAAGGGTTACTTCCAGCTGGGCATAGATTGTTCAGTACAAATGTTGTTATTATTCTTGAAGTGGGGGGGGAAAAAAGTATATTCTATCATATAGTACAACAATACATTTCCAGGTGTCGTACTCAAAAATGGCTCTGTGATTCATTTTGGGAAAGGAACGTGAACACAGGACGATGCCATGCAATGAAGCCAGTGTCCCAATAGGGAAATTCATTTCACCTGAAGCAGTGATGTCATCTACTGTCACCTAGCCACAAATCAACCAATCAGCTGGCAGCTTGAGGCATGTTCCAAACCCAGGAGCAGCCTGTAATCAGCCCCGCCACAAGTGGCCACCTGACACCCATGTGGGTTTACTCTGCGGTCTCATTTCACAGGTCTTATCACTAGTTCTTGTTGTTGTGGCGGTTTATACGTTTGCTGGTTCATTAACCCCACTGACGTTTCCGTAAGCACGAAGCACTCCACCTGACCCCAAATAGAGGGGTCAGGGGTCATCATCCCTCACGAGTGAGTGATCAAGTGTGTTAATGTGCTTTCAAGGAGCTTTAGAAAGCACGTCATGTGACTTCAGTTGCCCAGCTCTCAACCTTGCGGTCCAGGTCGGTCTCCTTCCCATCCTCTGTGTCCTTCGCTAACAAACCAAAGTGCAACTTCAGCTGATTAATTGTGACCTCATGCAAGCCAACTCATGCAACCACAGACCTATGACCTCACAGTGCTGGCTAAAATTGTACATTCTTTATACCTTATGACATCATAATGCAGGCTAAAAGTGTAGACTCCTTGTTCAGACATGAGGAAGAGATAGACCCTTGTGTCACAAGGTTAGTCCTGACCAATGGAGATCCACGGTTGATCCCAAAACATGTGGGAAAAGTGTAACGTTTTCATTAACCTCCAACTCCACATACTGTATATTGCTGATTGAGCTTTCACATGTATTAAACGACATTAATTTAAAACGCGACAATGTTCCCAAAGTTTTCTGCTGGAATGCAGGGTAAACCAGTAACTAAATAATTACTGTTTTTGCACTTGATGGAGTATTATGGGGCAAGTCTCGCAAATATGTGCCATGCACTGCAAATTAATCAATCATTAATCCGACTTACTTTGACTTTGTATCATTGCATTTAGACATTGTAGACTTCTATCCATCCATCCACCATCTTAACCAGCTTATCCTGAACAGGGTTGCAGGGGGGCTGGAGCCTATCCCAGCATACATTGGGCGAAAGGCAGGAATATACACTGGACAGGTCACCAGTCCATCGCAGGGCACACCCAACATTCACTTACACACTCATACCCACGGGCAATTTAGACTCTCCAATCAGCCTAACCTGCATGTCTTGTGGGACTGTGGGAGGAAACCGGAGTACCCGGAGGAAACCCACTCAAACACGGGGAGAACATGCAAACTCCACACACAGAGGCCCCGGCCGACCGGGATTCAAACCCAGGACCTCCTTGCTGTGAGGCGGCAGTGCTGGGAGTTGATTAATCAGGAACAAGAAGAATATGCACATGACTGGAACAACATAGATTGCGCCAAGCCAAGCGTGTCATAAAAACTGACATCCATGTAAAACGCAGAGCGCATACATCAGACAGCTTGCTGCTTTGTTCCAGAGAATGCAGAGAACGTGTTGAGAATGCTCTCCATGCTGCATGTAATAAAGAGTGCCTTATCACAATGGTCCTTTCCTCAACAATCTGGATTACAGAGTTCTCCTCTGTACGCAGAACGCAGCGCGTTGAAACATAATCGGAGGCGTCCACCTTTAACGAGGACGCAAACTCAAACGGCCTGCATGAGAGGTCAGGTGGAACATTGTTGTTGGAGCTGCTTCTTCTCGATGTGCCCCTGGAACAGAGGTGCGCTTATTCATCTTTGTGTGTCCCAACAATCACCCCTTCACCTCAGCAATTATACCTCACCTCTAACGAGGGGCAATTAACACAGCAGCGTGAGAGCGAGAGAGAGAGACAGAGACAGAGACAGAGGGAGAGAGAGACAGAGACAGAGACAGAGACAGAGAGACACAGGGAGACACAGGGAGACACAGGGAGAGACAGGGAGAGAGAGAGAGCGAGAGAGAGAGAGAGGAATATATCTGGCTTGCTCTGTTCTGTCCCACTGTAAGGAGGAGGGGGGCTGCCATAAGAATCCTGTCACTCAAAGTGCTTTTACAACAAAACAATTAAAAGAGCAGACGGAGAGATACGTCGCTGGGCTAAAACCTGTCAGATTCTCTCAAAAGAGGAAGGTTAAGAGAGGAAGTGGTGACCCAGTGATTTCTTCAGATGATGAAATAAACATGGAAAGCAATCACAGCATTTCACAGTAATTTTCATACAACAATGTTAACACGGCAGTTTAAACACGGTAATCTGACCAGAGTGGTTTCAGTGGAGCGGTTTGGGGTCAATGGTCTGAATGTAGCAGATTACGGGACAGTTTCACAGACTTAGATCAATGTTAGTCCTAGACTAAATTTTGAGATTGTGCACAGAAAACTGAATTTAGGCCAGGACTAAACTTCATGTGTGTCTGTGAAAACTTGCCCATAGTGTTACAGTTTACGTCTAGAAATCTTAAGTGTAATACGCCTACAGAATTTGAATGCAGAAGTTTTTAATGCAACAGTTCAAATGTTAACATTTAAACAGTTTAAGAGTATCTATGTCAGTATTTTATCTGATTGTTGTTTGAGTGTAACCATTAGAATGCAGCAGTTGGAGTGCACCTATTTTGATTTAAGTGTAAGTGGAGGTTTAACTAAGTATAAGTTTAAGTGTAAGTTTAAGTGTAGGTTAAAGTGTAAGTTTAAGTGTAGAAACGCGTAGCGTTCTCTTACCTGTGCTGAAGGAGACACTCCAGAGAAGCACAGAGAGCTGGGGAGAGTAAGCCATACTGACACACAGAGGACAAACCCAAACACACTCTATTACCCTCTAACACTGTACAGAGAGGAGAGAGGGAGGGAGAGAGGGAGGGAGGGAGAGAGGGAGGGAGAGAGAGGGTGGACAGAATGTGAGAATGGGGAGTGAGAGAGATGGAGAGAGAGAATGGGAGGGGATGGAGTGAGAGGGGAGGGAGAGGGGCACAGATACACCTCGCTGCTCTATAATCTCAGGTACACACTCAGGTACCACACCTGTATCACCCAAACCAAAAAGCAAACCTGCTGGTGCCTGCACAGCGCCATTAGAACCATTACTGATAGACTTAATGGGGGAAATGATCACTGCCGTTAATTGAAGGCTATTAGGAAATGATTTTGCTGTGGTAATATAGGGCGTGTTGGGGGGAGGAGTGGGGATGATTGGGTTTTATTAGTGATATAAAATGTATTGAAATAATAACACATATAATAAAATGTGTTACGTACTATAGTTACACCTGCAGTGATACATGCAGTGGTGTATTCGTGACAAGTGTGTGTGTCTGTCTGTGTGTGTGCATGTGTGTGAGTGCCTGGATTTGCTATACAGAGAACACCAAACACTTTTGTGCGGTTTGATTAATATTTTATTCAAATGCACATTTAGGGTCATACAATATACCCCATTCAACATGACACACAATCACCCTCTCACACAATCACCCTCTCACACAATCACCCTCTCACACACTCACACAATCACACAATCGCCTCACACACTCACACTCACACTCACACTCACACAATTGGCCTCTCACACACTGAGGCATCTCAGACAGCGTCAGGGTCCGCTGGTTTTAGTTGCTGCTCTGCACATAACCGGTTAATAAAGCAGCTGATGATTTTAAATGGCACCTTTGTTTCAGGGGGTTGAGTTTAAGGCTGGGTTCATACTGATGAGCGAGAGGAGAGACAGTCCAGGGAGTGCCGACAGAGCAGTCACCGCAGGAATGCATGGTGATATTTATTTGAATAAGTGCTGCCGTGTAAACATGGGGGGTAAGTGTGACGTTATTGTCCCGCGGTCATGTGATCACGTGACCCCTAAAGCCCCGCGGGCACGGGTCCCGCACACGGGCGACACGCGTGTCAGCAACACGGCCCGCCGTCAGGCCCACTGTGACCTCACAGACCAGGAACAGCCACTCCCACCACAGAGATCAGGAGGCAGGAGTGTCCTACAGAGAGAGAGGGAGAGGGAGAGAGGGAGAGAGGGAGAGAAGAACATGGAGGGTGAATGACTGTGTGTGTGCACGTGTATGTGTGCACATACTTTTCTGCATATTCCCATGTTTCTGACCTCACACATTTTGTAATTGGACAGTAAAGTGGGAAATCAAGGTGTGAAATCAGGTGCGTGTCGGCGCGTGCCGCGCGTCACAGTTTCCGGGCTCTGACCTTCAGCAGCACCACCAGCAGCGCGACCAGCAGGCCCAGAGCCGTAATGGAGGCCAGGACCGCGCAGACGCAGACGCAGCCGGGCTGGCAGCAGCGGCACAGGGGCGTCTGCATGAAGAGCCGGGCCCTGCGCATCCGGGCCGGGCCCTGGGGCGGGTAGCGCGCCCGGTTCAGCCCCTCCAGCGCCAGCGGCTTCAGCAGGCACGAGCGCTGGTGACTCAGCTGGTCAAACGTGTGCCTGCCGTGGTAGCCGCCCATCCCACTGCCGCCTGCAGGGGGCGACAGGGCCCACATTTCAACACGGCCGCTTACGGGGGAACTGTCCGTTCATGCTGAAATAAGAACGTTCATTCCAATAACCACGGGCGCGACGCAAGCTAAGCTGTTCCTGTGAGAAAATGAAATAAGTCCAGAGTAAATAATTACAGTAACTACGTAAATGCTGTGTTCACGGATAATTGCGCAAGGGCTGTTGCGCTTGTTTTTCATGAAAATCCATGTGAACGAACAGAACTCAGAACCCCTTCCCCCCCCAGGACAGAGAGATGGGCTCACCCTCCCCCCCCCCCAGGCAGAGAGATGGGCTCACCCTCCCCCCCCCCCCCCCCTGAACAGAGAGATGGGCTCACCCACGCCGCCGAAGGGCAGAGAGGGTACGGTGTAGTGCATCAGGACGTCGTTGGCTGTGACTCCTCCACTGGACGTCTCCGCGATCATTCGCTTTATCACCTGAGGGGAGAGAGACCCGGTCTCGAACCAGCAACACCCCGGTCACACACACACACACACACACACACTCTCACTCTGCATCTCTATCAGAGACACACACACACACTCTCACTCTGCATCCCCATGACAGAGACACAAACACACACTCTCACTCTGCATCTCCATGACAGAGACACAAACACACACTCTCACTCTGTGACTCACTCTTTTTCTGGAGCTGAAGACGTACAGGGCCAGGGGCTTCTCTCTGGCGTTGATGAAGCTGATGGCCTCGTCCACCCCGCTGACGGTTACTATGGGCAACACGGGGCCGAAGATCTCCTCTTGCATCACCTTGGAGTCAGGCCGCACGTCCCGCAGGACCGTGGGGGCTAAGGTGGTGGGGGGGAGGAACGGTGACAATGTTATTAATCTCTCTCGCACTCTCTCACACTCACTCTCTCACACTCACTCTCACACACTCACTCTCACACACTCACTCTCACACACTCTCACACACACTCTCACACACACTCTCACACACACTCTCACACACACTCTCACACACACACACTCACACACACTCACACACACTCTCACACACACACTCTCTCACACACACTCTCTCACACACACACTCTCACACACACACTCTCACACACACACTCTCACACACTCTCACACTCTCACACTCTCACACTCTCACACTCTCACACTCTCACACTCTCACACTCTCACACACACTCTCACTCTCACACACACACACACTCTCACACACACACACACACACACTCTCACACACTCACACACTCTCTCACACACACACACACTCTCACACACACTCTCACACACACTCTCACACACACTCTCACACACACTCTCACACACACTCTCACACACACTCTCACACACTCACACACTCTCACACACTCACACACTCTCACACACTCTCACACACTCACACACTCTCACACACACACACACACACTCACACACACACACACACACACACTCACACACTCACACACTCACACACTCACACACTCACACACTCACACACTCTCACACACTCTCACACACTCTCACACACACACACACACACACACTCTCTCACACACACCGATGTATCGCTGTGATTCCTCGCTCTGTCCCCCGAGGGCGATCTCACTGCCCTCCAGCAGGGCCAGCACCCTCCTGAAGTGGCGCACGTTGATGATGCGTCCATAGTCCGGGGAGGTCACGGGGTCATCGCCATAGAACTCCTGCAAACAGGAAGTGACATCACAGACGAGGGAGCAGGGGATGAGCACCACCAGCAAAAACAAAGGATTCACTTCCTCTTTTCTACAGAAAACAGAAACCACTAGTGTGACAAAATCACCAATATTACACAGATATAGATAATATACCAAAATTACACAGACATAGATAATATACCACAGCTGGACATTACACTCATTTAGCTGAGGCTTGCTAAGGTACATGACTGGGACCCGGAAGGTTGGTGGTCCAAGCCCCGGAGTAGCCACAGTAAGATCAGCCGTTGGGCCCTTGAGCAAGGCCCTTAACCTTAACCCTTAACCCTTAACCCTTAACCCTTAACCCCGCACTGCTCCACCCTGCCCTGTAAGCTGTTTTGGATAAAAAGCGTCAGCTGAATAAATGTAAAGTAATGTAAAATATCGTGAATTTGAATGAGAGAAAAAAACCTGAAATAGAAACAGAGAGAAACTAGCACAGAGAAGGAGAAAGAGAGACCCTGAAACAGAGAGAGACTAGCACAGAGAAGGAGAAAGAGAGACCCTGAAACAGAGAGAGACCTGCAGTGTGGTCCTGATCTCCTCCAGCACGCGGTCCTGGATGCTGGGCTCACACAGGATGTAGTCGGGGGCGATGCAGGTCTGGCCACAGTTAGTGAACTTCCCCCAGGTGACCCGCCTGCAGGTAACAGGGAAGCGCACAGGTGAGAGGGGAGCGAGAGAAAGGCATTGTGGGAATTACACAGCAGGTTATAAAGTATCAGGATTGCAGAGGTAGAGTACTGCAGTTACAATGTATCAGTACTGTATAAA